>NW_027430980.1:0-50536 GCF_044706935.1 Curcuma longa | reverse complement strand
CGATGAAAGTAAACAAGAGGTATGATTTTTCTTCTCGCTCACGAAAGCAACTCTTCTCAGTTACGCTCTCTCTCTTTGTTTCTTGCTCTTTTCTCTCGCACTTTCTGCGAGCTTTCTCTTGCTACGCCTCTGTTCTGACTTGAGCGTCGGAGTGATCGTGCCAATAGAGCCGGCCAACCCTAACGTGTCTTCCCTTGCAGGCCATTAGAGTTTGGCTCATCAGCAGTCCATTGTAATCTAGGCTCCAGAGGCATTCAAGAGAGGAGGAGCTCGAGCAAGCGAAAATGACACCATCAAGAACAATTATAGAATACTAAAAGGAGGGAGCCCGGATTTGAACATTAACAACATGTTAATACTCTTACTGTTTATCCTTCTTTGTCTTACATTATGGATCAGTTTATGCCAAACCTATGAGTCATTGGCTAGCACTTTTTGTATAACAATCTACCCAAATGATAGAATTGATGCAGCAACTTGTTACAGACCAAAAAGATCTCATCCCAAATTAATGAAGCCCTATACAAGACCGCGACTTCCCATGTGTGGCTACAATGGGATGTCACACAGTTCAAGTTTAGTTCAACTACACAAAAGGGGATGATGGATCCTAAATCTATAAGTTGAGTTCTTTCCTAATATATTAAGCATTCAAAACAAGGTATGGGTTAACATATACAAATGCAACAATTAACAACATAAGTCATTTTCATAAACTTGGAGTTAATTTCCAACATAGAACAAGATTCACAAACCAAATAAACTATCTTTCTATTATACGAGCCACAAACTTGGCACGTGACTAACCACTAGTAGCCACTGAAGTATTCTGTGAGGCCTTCACATGTAATGGTTGTTTTTGAAACACCATAGTGGAGATGAATCTTTGTCGATCAACTGGAACTCTCCAAAATAAAGATTTTGAAATAGCATTTGAAGCAAGGGGTGAAGTAGGCTTCTCGTGAGAAGGATCTGCTTTTGGAATCGACATTGAAGCACCTAAAAGGTAAAAGGTGCAAATTTTTTTTATAAAACATCAAGTAGTGGGTTGAAAAAAACAATACAACTGCAAAAAAACTAATACAACTAAAAAGAACACCTAGTTGCAAACTGCAATGAAATACTTCTAGCATCTTCATACAATACAAAGAAATACCTTCCAAAAATATTTAGTCTAGCAAAATAGTTTCAATATCATAAAAGTGCAGTAATCTGGCTTAGATTTATTCAAGTAGTGGGTTGAAAAAAAACAATACAACTGCAAAAAAAATGCAATAGACAACTAAAAAGAACACCTAGTTGCAAACTGCAATGAAATACTTCTCGCATCTTCATACGATACAAAGAAATACCTACCAAAAATATTTAGTCTAGCAAAATAGTTTCAATATCATAGAAGTGAAGTAATCTGGCTTAGATTTATTATGATCCCAGCCCAGGGCCTGATTGAACAGTTAAGCAAAAGGCACCTTCAGTAGCATGGTTAGCAACAATATGGTGGAGTTGGATCAGAATAAGTGATGGCCAATCCAATTTTACCCAAGAAATCGGGTACCAGTAGATATTTTATAATGCTTCATCAGAATAAAGAAAAGTATAGTTGTGACCAATTAGAAGTTGGTAGAAATTGGATGCAAACGAACTAGAATTGGAGTAATCAACTATTTCTTTCTGAAGATGGCAGAGATCTTGATGATTCTTCCAAATATATCTAGGTGAGGAAGAGGAGCGAATGGGAAGTGAGGAACCGATTGCTCTAATGAATGGTGGGTGTCTTGGAAATTCCAATGAGAAAAGGTCAGTTGGCAACGAAGAGCCGACGAGGTCATGAGGCTTCCTGAGAAGAGGGAGCTGGGGTTCCCAAGTCTTCTGAAGAAGTGAACTAGTAACACACTAGTACAATGACAATCATCCCAGTCTTATCCAATAATCAAGCCTAGGTGGAGTCGGCTACCAACACACTAGTAATTGATAAAAATGAAATTTGATTACTAATTTATTATGAATAAATTGCTTCTATGTTACTTATTTATTTTTTTAAAGCATCTTCTGTTACAATATCTAAAAGGTTTCCAATATAACAACTAAACAATAAAAGGATTCCAACATCATTTTTAAGCATCTTTTGTTACAATTATGAAAGAAAGTAATTGAAGCACATGCATATCTAAATGTTTCCAATATAAGAACTAACCAAATGATCCTTTCTCATTAGATGCTATAGAATTCCATCCAAATTCCAAAGTCCAAATAGGTATTCATCCTTAACAAAGCAAAGTAAGGTTAGGAGATTTTACTTGAGAAACTTCTATTGTAGCCTTCATAGCAAGTGATGATCCTAAATAGTCTGAATGAAAAACTACTGATCAAGGAAAGCAAGAAACAACATAAGAAATTGCATTCCCTTCTATGCAATCTACATAAACCAGATTATTGAAAGCCTAGTCAGAAGCAAGCTCATTTTCTCCCTATATGGTGCATACTTTCCTCCATTATACCACTGGGAATGCTCCAACTGTACAATGAGATCGGAAATTGAAGCAAAGAAATCAAAAGTTCTATCTTTTTTTTTCGCCGCAGGATGCATAAAATTTTAGCTTGGATCGTTCAGGATTTCCCTGACTCTCTCCATTCCATGACAGTTAAGTCAGTCACTCGCAACCAACACTACTGTCTCTACAACTTCAACTACTACTGGACACATAATTTTGTGCATTAGAGTATTAGGTAGCTAAGGCTTCGCCCGCTGTATCTATAACCATCACCAACCAAAAAAAAATCAAAAAAGCACTCAAGAGTGGCGTTTGATTGCGCACAGAATTACAGATCCAGTAAACGAACTTTAAATAACAAAAAAGCTTGCGCCCAGGGCACTGAAGATGCAGAATGGCAAGGAGGACACGAGATCGAGAGATCACCACGGAACAATTGAAGAGCCATGGCAAGTTCTCCCAAGGAAAGCTGGATCCGGAAGATCGAACAAAAATGGAATAGGCGCACAGAGGCGAAACTCGGCAGATTTTATCGGCGTCAAGCAGCAATAACTGGAGCAGCCTCGACATCTCCGCCCTTCCTCTCCCCGACGTCTCCGCCCGCATGGCTGATGGGAAACGAGTTTGGGAAACGCAAGGGAAACCAGGAGCCCACGCGACTAGAGTCCCATTTTTACGACTTAAGTCACGAAATGAATAGCCAGTGAATTAATTTGGAGGTTGCAATCGGATCCGGGTTGGATTGATCCGTACTCGAGGGCTTGATCATCACTCATGTGTTTTTTAAAAGGAAATAATTAATTTGTGTTATTTTAATGAAATCTCAGATGAAGAATATTAAAAACTTAAAATAAAATAAAATATTTTTATAAATACTCTTTCAATTTTATCCTTCATCACTCTAATTTAAATAATAAAATCATAATTTAAATTTGAAATGTGATTATCCTATTCAATTCTCACACAACATATATTTAAAAGTCATCATACTTATTACCCTATTTATTTATTCTTCGACATAAAATATTTCTTTCTTCGGATAAGCATAAAGTATTTTCTTTTTTCAGATAGTTGTATTCGGATTGGCATCTTCGAATTTTGGGTAGGCGAAGATAGGCTTCTTAGTTCATCGACTAGTGGTATTCGGGTTGTACCCGAAACCCGAAGATGTCAACCTGAATACCACTACCCAAAAAAAGATGCCTACCCAAAGAAAGAAATACTTTACGCCAACAAAAATATGTCTCACACAAAAACTTTAAATTATACCGTTTGATTAAAATATATTCTTCTTTCTCCTACACTAAGATAAAGAATAATTAAGTATATTCTATGTTAATAGGAGTGCATTTATGTTTCTGTTTCATATTTTTTACGTATTTATGATAATATCAAACATTATTCCTATCTTAGATTTAGTTGATGGATAAAATATGAAAGTGAACCGTCCATCTCGAAATTAATCGATTCATTCAAAAAATATATCCGATTAAAAAAATCAAACTATATATAAAAAAAAGGCAAGTGTAAATTATTCAGTAATCATACTAATCTGCAAAGTCTTCCATTACTGAAACATCATAATTAAGGCCCCTTGCGAACATTTTTCTATCTGTCTGTACATTTCACAGAGTGAAGCCGCTACTCCCCAGCCAAGCTGAAGGAGCTGCTAGCGACGACACTTGCAGGTTCATGTGTGGCTCCATGGCCCTAAGAAGATGAGTCTCCTAATGGGGTCTTCTGAGTTCTTAGCAGTACGCTTCCAGTTTTTCTTCTGTGCCAGTTTCTCCACTAATGCCATGGAGATCACTGCTGCAAGGTAGGACTTCTTTCTGATCACCTCGTCTCCCTCCCCTACCACATGTGCTGCCTGCAGCTTCATGGCCCCTTAATTTCCCTTCCACTGCCACTGCCACTGCCCAGTCTTCTTCTTCTTCTTCTTCTTCTTCCTAAACCCCAAAAGGGTTATTTATAGAGCCACCAACTATAGCTTATAGCTTAGCCTTGGATATGCAGATTCTTAGCAGTGGCATGGAAGGGGCAGGGAATTCATTCTCCCACTGTGGACTTGAAAGGCCTGGGCATCTAAGTGATTGCGTGGTGAATGAAGAATCTTATGTCTTATCAAATTGTTGGTAGTGGCGTGCAGGAATCTGTTCTTCCATCCATGGTGAAGTTGATGGAGTTGGGCATCTACTTGGGCCATGAGTGTCTTGATATTGTAAGGATGCCTTTTGAAATGAAGAAAAAGTGGGGCATCTATTTAATGGGGACTGAATGTCTCTTCGTGAGTTTGAAGTTTTTTTTTTTTGACTTTTAACACTAATTTCATGTAGAATAAAATTAAAAGTCATTAGACAAAGTTTGATATAACAAAAAGAGAGGAATCATGAAAGTGGATATTTGAATTAAAAATAATAATAATAATATAAGAGGATAATAGATGAATTATGATAAGGGTGTTAATTCAATTGGGTTGGATGAGTTTAAGTTGGTTTGAAATAAAAATATTATTAAAAAAAATCTTAATTTGAGCCTATCCAAACTCGAATTAAATCAATTTTAAACCCTAAACTCAAACCTAAACCCGCCTAAGCCGGAAATTTTTTTGATATTTTACTCGATATTTATTTATTTTTATCTCAATATTTTTTTATTATTATACAAATATTGTATAAAATATTTTAATTTTTAAAATAAAATTTAATTTAACTCCTAAAATATCTGCTAAATACTAAATCCAAATAAACCCGGGTCGATCTGAATTCAATCCGAATTTAAGTCAATTCAAAATCCTCAACCTGAACCTAACCTGAATCCAGAAAACTCTCAATCCTAACCTAAGTTTTTTTAATCAAGTCAGGTTGGCAAGTCGAGTCAATTTTTGACACCCTTAAATTATGACATGACTAGAACTTTTGGATGATTGAAATGTGATGTAGGGTTGACGTAAGAGGAGTAGCTAGTCGAGATTTAATGAGTCATAACTTTTGACTTGGGTATCACAATGAGACATATTCAATTGATAATTGAAGCTCTTTCAGCGACCTCTATTTGATACTAGATAGAACTTGTACTAACCAACTTTCAGATCCATTAAGCATTGTTTAATGTCTTTTTAAAGGTCGCTATTATATTTGACGTCAACATATTAACAAATTTCAAAAATACAAGAGGAGAATGATTGTTAAAATATTTAACTTAAATATATCGTTCTCTTCTTCCCGACCAGTTCCTTGCATCAAAAAAGATTGCGCTAAAATAATCAAAAACTAATAAATAGATCGTTAATTAATACATCTAATGTAAGAGGAATGCATGTCATTATATGCATTCCTCAATTGATTGTATGTACGTAGATGTTATTAGTTACCTAGAGGCATGGTTGAGTTAGTTATTGTGAAACAAACTTGTTGAAGTGGATAAGAATCAAATCTTGACAAGTCGAAGTAATGCTCTTCCCATAGTGACTAACTGTAACTTCTTGATCTACCTCCTCACAGATAGACCTAGAACCGCTAGGATGGTCAATCAATTGGTGAAATATATAGATATTAATTAATCGATTGGTAACTTACACAATTATCTTATACATAAAGCCTTAAAAAATTATAAAATTATTTTTATTGTACAAATTATTTTTTCACAAAAATACCTTAAAATCTTAAATTTAACATAAACATAAAAGGGAAAATAATTTTTTCCCGACTCTATAAAATTGTTATATGTTTTTCCTTTTCAATTTTAAATCCTTTAAATTTATATAGTAATTTTAGACAAATTTACTATGTGGATCGAATTAGTCTAAATTCATAAACAAACACTAGCTCTTATGCATTTTTAAATCCTACAAAGGCATTATATGCGTTAGCTCCTTCTTCAATTTTGAACATTTTAAAATCATATAACAATTTTAAACAACAGTTGAACTAATCTAATTCCAGAAACAATATTGGCCAAACTGAGTTGCAGTGTTGGGTTATAACTTTTGAGATTGAATCATGAGATCTATATTTTTTTATTAGGTGTAATCCGTAACGGCTCAATGTTAAATCCAAAAAAATATCATTTAATTTTTTTTTCAAAAATTTCAAATAATTTTAATCTTTTTATTAAGGTTATTTTTATCTTTTGTATAGTTAGAGATTTGAAAGTACTATTTAAATTAAATATTTGTTTAGTAGATGTTAGGATGTTATCTTTGAGTTAAATTTATTCAGCTATAAATTAAAGAAGAATTCTGTGTTTGACGATTGCTTATGTGTCTTCTTTGAACAATTTCCATTAGAATTATTGAAGAGCAGAAACTAATTATATCTCTATATCGATGCGTGTGTGTCTCTTAGCTTTGAACTTGCTAGGTTCATATATTTTTCAAGAGTATATATAATTACTTTCTTTCAGCAAATCCAGTACTACTGAAGAATCTACAACGTAACTATATATATATATATATATTTATGTGACTTATTCAAAAAGTTTGCCTTTCTTTAAGAATAGACTGCTTTAATTTGCCCTTTAGGTTAATTAAAATACTTTCAGTATATATAAATTTCACAACTAGGTTATTCAATTTCTAAAGTGCTTTGATTTGGCCAAAGGCTGCAGGTAGATGAAGAAACTAAGATATGATGACAATGATGATAAAGTTGAGTTAGATACACAGAAAGAAAGAGATAATGAGCCTCTCCGGGAAGCTTCTCTTCTTTGCAGCAGCAGCAGCACATCAGCTACTTTAACTCAAGACTCCGGCCGGAGAAGAAAAGGCAGAAGCATAAATGCACCTTGGATACTGCAACTACTCCACACCCCACACAAGAAATATTGCGAGGAAGCTTCGTTAGCTAGCTACTTTGCTTTCTTCAGAGCTACAAATGGATAGGACAGGACGATTCTGATGGATGGATTTGTAATAATACAAATGGATATAGGACGTTTATGAACAGATTTAATTAAATAATGTTCAGTTTAATAATATTTATTTAATTATAAAAATATACAAAATAAAATAAATTTTAATATTAGTGTATATATATACTCGATCGATTTGTTAATATTATTAATTAATTATCCTATGAATAATTTATATAAATTTTAATTATTAAAAATTATATATATAGATTTATTAATAATTTTATAGATTTTTTATGTTCCTTTTAAATCTAATATTAAAAATAAAAATAAAAAGTTTATGAATAAAAGAAAATTAACTTAAATTAATTTTAAGAATAAAAATATAAACAATTGAGCTCGATTAAAATTTTGAATAATATTTATAAATAATATTTATAAATAAACTTAAATTTGACTTGAGTTTTATGAAAATTTTAATAAATAAATTTAAACAAATACGGTTAAATTTGATTTTTACTTGCTCTTTTAATCTTAGCTTTAATTGTCTCCTAAGGTAGATATGATAGTAAAAAATCATATATTTTTTTAAATAATCAAAATTCAAAATCTAAGTTATATATATATATATATATATATATATATATATATATATATGCGGTATTTGAATAACTATTGATGTTAGGTTATCACATAAGTCATCTCATTTTTTGAATGTAAGACCGGATCATTCATTTCAAAATTAATTGGTGTAAACTAGATACCTAATATAAAAAAATATAGAAATATTTTATACCTTGCCCACGGTGATACGAAAATGCTTAGTAAAATACTCAAGTATTTATGAATGAAATCGTACTCGAATGAGATATTTTTAATAGAATGAAAAATTTAAAATTCTTTAGCAAATTAAAGGGAATCCATGATCCCACATGATCAGTCCCATGATTATCTGTGAGAAAGTAAATCGAAAAATTGTAGTTGATCACTACGGGAATGGTATTACTTCAACTTCGTCGAGATTCGATTTTATCCATTTCAATAAATCTATCTCATAGTAATTAACTCAATCATGATCCGAGGATAAAAATAGTCGCACCTCCGCAAATGAAGTGAAACAGATATGTACATATATGTTAGGTTACAGTACGTAGTGAAAGCTTGCTTCTAGTGAAACGAAGACTCATACATCCTCTTGAAACTCTTGCTCTCAAAAGAAACACCAAATAATAATGTCCTCGTACGATATTTAAGATCAGAAAGTGTAATGATATTTAGGAATCCCTGTGATCTCCTTGTTCATCTTTAACCTGCAGTACTGGACGAAGTTACCTCCTATTAATTAACATGGCGTTAATGCCTTCCACGGAAAGAGGATGATCTCGCAATGGCGATGGTCTATTCATCTTCGCCGGTCCCTCGAGCACTAACTTGTCGTCGGCGTTTGAGATCGTTGGTTTTGCCTCGTAGCCGCCGTCGATCACCGGGTGCAACAATGCCGATGTTCCGAAACTGATCGTCTCGAGGCGACCCTTCTTGTTTCCCTACTCGAAGGCTGTCGTCCTCGGCCTCATCGTCCCAAATGAACGGGCTCTTCTCGCTGGCCATGATCTTCTTGCCGATTAGGGCAGGGCTAGCAGTCAAGTAGAGGCCATGATCAGGAGGAGGAGGATGGTGAATGCTTTCCAAGTGCACTTGGTGCAAGTTATCGAGTTGCAGGTCTCCGCCGCCAAAAAGTTGCAGGTCCTGCTGGAAGCCCATGGAGGCAGCCGCCATGTCGTGGACGAACCCTAGCTGCTCTCCTGCTGCCTCCATGCCTTGATCTGCTGCCAGTGTTTGATATGCTTTCTCCAGTATGCTTTGCATGTACTTTCCTTGGGCTTCGATCCTGATCTGTAGATGTTTCTGAACCTGCAGCAAAAATCATTCAAAAATATTAATTCTTCCCATTTCTCTAAAACAAGTAGAGAAAAAATATATTTATATGCATTGCCTCTAATTGTTCATGCAATCTCCTATGGACTTCCATCTGCATCCTGTGAGCTTCTGTGCCATGCAAACCACTGATATGCAATCCATTAATAATAATCTCCATCAACTTAATTAATAAACAACACATATATATACAACTCACTCATTCATGCTTCGACCCATTATTCGGGATGAAGAGGCTGTATTTCTTTGTAGATCCATTAATGCTGCTTTAATTCAATCAAAAACTTGTTTGTAAATTAACAATATATAGATAGATAGATAGATAGATAGATAGTATGCTTACCTTCCTTGAGTGAATGATCGTTGAATTCTCTATGTGGCTGCTTCCCGAGCCTGAATTTCTGCATCAAAATTAAAATTTGAAAACTAGTTTTTGATCTTCGATCGTATCGAGATATTGATGATTATAGTTAGCTACCTGAAGGTGGCTCTTGAGATGATAGAGAGTAAGACCTTTGACACCCATCACCCTCATGATCGTCTTAGGCGTGGCCTCTGTGTGTAGAGACAATAATCATAAGAAGCTAGAGGAGATTAACAGTGCTTGTAATTAGAGAAGTACTGTCTGGGCCGCCGAGCTGGGTGACGGCGTCGACGAAGCGGTCGTGGAGCTCGGCCGTCCACCGGAGGCGAGGCTTGGGGTCGGTGGTGAGGACGAGGCCGGAGTCGCCTTGGACGCACATGGGAGCCCTCTCGTGCGAAGCGGAATTCATAGGGGTGGACGGAGGCTTCCTGGAAGCCGCAGGGAACATTCCTAATTAATTGGTACTTCTCTTTGCTCCTTTCCCTCTCTCTGGTTCTCCTCCCTCAGCCGCCGCCGCCGCCGCCGCTGAGGAATTCTTGGAAGAGATTCAAGAACAAATCAAAAGTAGGAATAGGGTTCGATTTCTGATCAGGAGATAGATATTGAAAGACCTCTCATGGAAAGAAGCCATTAAAAGCCATTAATTCGTGGATCATGAGCTCTCTCTCTCCCCCTCCAACTCTTAAGTTCTTCTTCTTCTTCTTCTTGATGGCTCTCAATCAACTTTTGGAAAAACAACCAAGTTTTTTTCAAGAATTGGTTGTTCTAATGCATATGATTAATTATTTATGTAACTTTGATGGAACAACACATGCATATATTAAAACATTCCTCTGTAATTTAATTAGTCAAAGTGACTACTTTGACAGCAAGAGGCGGGCCCAAATAAAGGAGAGGAAAAGAAGACGAGATGAGCAAGAACAATATAAAGCTCTCTTCGTGGAGGGAAATCTATGCGATTTGTTCTAATATTCCACCAGGGGAATTAGATGCTTTCTTGTTTGTCAGTTCACTGTGGATTCTTCTTCGTATTTTGATTAGATTAATCTTTTTTTCTTAAAAAAATAGTACAAGGGTTTTTTGGGATGAAGAGTTTTATTTATTATGATTTGATCAACAAAGTTGTCAGTAAAGGTCTTGTGTTTGTCATTATAAATCAGTAGTTTTTGTTTAAAAAAATTCTTGTTTGAATTATTGTACTAAACTAAACAAGTTAGATTTGCTCATAGATTTCATGTTGGATCCTTTAGGCCATTTTTGGTCGAACTCAAACACAAGATTTTATCCCAAATTAGTCACATTTGGAGATGACATAATGTTAAAAAATATTGCTTATATTTATAAGTAAAAATATTTTTCCTTATTTAATTGGAGTAGCCTATATAGGTAGATAGACCATATGTATACGATCACACTAGGTTGATTAGACGACAATAGGTTCGACTTGTTAGCCCCCAATTGACCCGAACTCATTTGACATGCATGTCTGACTCATCTCGCTCATTTGAAATGAAATAATTAACATTCCTACTGAAACTAAGTATTGATTGCTTTACATGGTCCGAGCATAATGACTATCCACTTAGAGTGACTGACCCATTCAAACTAAGGCATGTCTGATCAACCCATTGGTCTACTAACGCGCGTGTCCCGTGCAATTTGGAATAAAGAAACCATAGAAATGGCCTATTCCTCTCGGTGTGCTAAGTTGTCGCGATGACAATGAGTAATATTTAGTATAATTCGCGAGGCATGCGAGGCATTTAGGGAAACTCAAAGTAGCCATGATCGATGAATTTAAGCTCGTTTATAAAAAAGAATGTTAGTTATAGACTTGATCATGAACTCATGGTGATTGGTATTGCAATGGGCAAAGATACATTAGGCAATGGTTTATTAGGCTACAATATGCTTCTGTCCCTCCATTTTCCATCTAATGAAACAGAGGGAAAGAAGTGCTAGGAAACTCCTTCCCTAGCCTCATTTCCTTAGACCTTTCCACCCAAGGAAACACATTCTGAAAATCAATTTTTTCAGAGGAAGTAATATAATTAAGTAATTTGTAGTTTTCTCATGCAAAAGTTTCCTGCCTTCCTTCCTTCAACTTGTTCTTCCTTTTTGTTGTTCTCTGCAATGGCATCAGGCCTTGCAATGGAAGCTTTGCATTCTTAAATAAGCCCAGCTCATTGTTTAAATTGAGCTGGGCCGAGTGTATTTTAAATAATTTATCACTTTATCCAATAATATATATATATATACCAAATAAATTAAAACCATTAATGCTCTCAAACATGTTTCTGATCAAAACAATTTATACCGCAACACTTTTAGAAGTTGTAATGAGTTATCTAATCTGTCTTTTTTTTTTTTCAAGTATTCAATTTGTTATGGGTTGATATAACTTGACCTAGAATGTCAAATTCTGTTCTGATTGGAAATGACACATCGGATAGAAGGCTTGACTCCTTAGCTGATTAATTAGCTTGGTCACACACCCTGGCTCCACATCTGAATTCCACACTCACGCTCCCTACCCTAGCAAGGTGGTCGAGCTCCAACTCGACAACTAGCTTGATTCTGACTATTCGTCTCGGCAACCAGCTTAACTCAAAACCCAACACCCGACTGCTCCACTTGGATTTAGCACCAAGCTCTGAGTTCGGGCCTTCCAACCAAGTTTCACTCGGCCTTAAGTTCCAGCTTGGACCGCGCCCCGACTCCTAGTCTCGGACAGCCTCAGCCTGGACTCTCTTTGTCGCTTGAGCTCCCCGCCCCATGCTCTACTTAATACTCAACTGACTTTGCTCTCGTCACCCCATCATTTAGCTTGTCAGGCCGCCGCTAGAAAGACACATGCAATGATATAATATTTGATGTAGTTCGCTTGTTGAGACAGTATGATTTATGACAACAGGGTTGATGTCGTATCAGACATGGGCGATACAACGCGGCGGCGATGGGATATTCTTCTTACCTCTGATAGGATATCTCTACTGATGTGTCATTCCCTTTATCAAAAATGGGACATCTTTTCACCTAGTAATCCTATATAATAACTCCTCCTAGCATCGGTGCAAGTACGTTAGAATCGCAAACATACTTCTTTCTCCTTTCCTAGTCCTTCTTCATCCTCTCCGGGCAATTATCTAACTTGAGCGTCAGAGTGACTGGGCCAAGACACCCTTGGCCTCCGTTCTCACTCTCTTTCTTCTCCTTGTAGCTTGGCAACGCGTGAGATCCTGGTGTCTTTCTCCTCGAAACCGTTCCTTGGCGATGCATGAGATCTTGGTGTCTTTCTCCTCAAAACCGTTCATGGATACTGCGTGACTCTGTCAACATACAAGTCAGGTGTCCAATGACTCATCCGAAGACGATTTCAAACAGGAACACAGTTCTTACAATCCGATTAATCATTGAAGTGATCGGTTTAGCCCCATAAAAGTTTCCCATGGGCTGCTAGAGTAAATCAAAAAGCACAGATGGATCATAATGGACGGTCCAACATCACAATCTTTTTTTTTTAAAATTTCCAAAAGTAGCATGCTTTAAATGAGATATAATCAGAATCTAGCAAAGGTCGTCGTTGCAACTCTGCACAGCAAGTTTCACACTGCATTACTTCCTGAAAAATGCTCATAGAGTAGGATCAGTGAAGTGCTAGTGAGAGGCAGACAGAGCATCAGGTCTACCGTTATTACAGTTAATCAGCAGGAGCTCTGAAAGGAAATGAATAAAAAAAAATAGAAAAAACAGAAATTGGTAGCTCTGTTTGCATGTAAACCTAGAAATCATCAAGAGTGGAATTGGAGTGGGAGACCAATGGTCAAAGTGGTGTACAATGATAGGGATCTGAACCTCTGCACCCTTCTTTCTTTTCTCCTGCAACACAAAAGAGAAAGGGGCAAAACAAAGGTGAGGCCCAACAGAAGCAGCAGCAATGGCAGCAGGCAGGCTTGTCCTCTCACCACCACCACCATTATTGTACAGTGCCCCAATCCAAAGCAAATGAACTGTCTCACCATCAACTCTTCTCAGTAATGCATGAAGAGGGTCAAAAGGGTTCGAGAGGCAAGAGGACATGTGGAGGACTGCAGGTGGATGAGAAACTGGGGTCAGGCAAGGGATGGGAGATTCTGCAGGTGTATATATGAGGGAGCTAAATGCTACAAACACTCGAATCACACACACATCTATCGACTAAGACTGATCATCCCAATCATGCAAAGAAGTCGATCGATCTCGGTTAAGAACAGTCAAATGAAGCTGCATGAATTATGGCGTGGACTTATCTGGCATGCACGCAGGGAGACAGGCCAGGAAGTCCAGAGTTTCAGATAAGTCTCTTTTTTGTTCATGAATTTAGATATGGACCACGTTCTATGGCATGAAAGCTGATGCAAGGCTTCATCTTTAGCGAGCCCTAAAGCGAGAAGGGTCACTGTGGAGGGGCACCAGTCAAAGCGAGGACGTCCTTGCACCCATTGAAAAAGAAAGAAACAACATGGCGAAGTATCTACGTATCCGTACGCTTGGAAACTGTCTTGATTCCTAAAGTGTTTGTTTCGATTAAATACCGTAGATGGTCAAGCCATCAGTCAATAAATTGTCTGACGAAGATGATTTTGAGATCGGATGAAGGGAAAAGGGTCAGCGACAACGTCGAGCAAATCTGCACCTAAAACACACTCGAAGAAAGAGGTTAGGTTGACGCCAAAAATCCCGGCAAACCAATACGACGTTCAAGTTAGGGTTTTGATAAAGACAAAAAATCAAGAGCAAGTAGTGAGAATAGTGAGAGTTTCAGAGAGCGGACCTCTTGCATAATGGTGAGTTATCTTTTTTATAACCTGCATTAGGGTTTCGTATGCAGTGCCGGCTCAAGGCATAGGCCTTTAAAGGCCTAAGCCTAGGGCTCCCATTGTTATTAAAAAAATTTGTTTTAATGATTTTTTTATATCAATTGAACAATGTGTTCGTTTCGCGAGATCACGGTGTTTCGATTTTTGCAAAATCACATCATGCCTGTATGACTACGTATGAGAATTTGATGTCGTTTCATGCATTTGATGCACTGTTCACGCCTGCATGCATAAGAAGTTGTTGTATGCATGAGAATTAATACATGGCTGAATTGATACATCATTCTAAAAATAATATCTTAATAAAGTCTTATTTACATTCAATAATATCTCAAAAAAATTAAATAATCTAGCCGTTTTATCAATTGAAAAAATTTTATTAATAAAATTTAAATATAAAAATTTAATTAATAATTTTACATCTTAAAAGGCTAGAAAATTAAATTTTATATAAAAAATTATTTTTAAATTAATATTTTAGTTAAAAAATATTTTAAATCCGCTGTTGTTGGTCCCAAATCCGAATGAAAAAGGATGAAAAAAATTTTATATTTTAAAAAAATATATTAATGGTCTAAAAAAAATTTTAGCATAGGGCCTCATAAAATCTTGAAACGGCCCTATTCGTATGTAGGGTCGGCTAACATACGCCTTGGGCCGCCACCTCGACAACACTTTCCTTCTGTCCCCTCCACTTTTGGCTGTATGTGTAGGGAAGGCGCATAGGCGAAGATCGGGTCTGACACCAATATCTTCCTCTTGGCAGTATGTGCAAGCCACGAGATTAGAAGGAGAGGCCACGTATAACGGCTTGATATGTCTTTTATGCGGTGGCGCAGAAAGGAAGGGTGTCATAAGGAACCATACTTGTATTATTTACAGACAAATCCTTCTTCGAACAGCGGCACCTAAGGAGTATTAGAGACAGTGTGCAGAAGTGGGGTTGGCTGAGACGAGGACAGCCGAGACAAGACTATCCGAGACGGTATCGACCGAGAGGAGCCGCTGGCCGAGACGGGATAGTGGCCGAGATGGAGTCAGCCGAGAAGAGTCGTTAGTTGGCCGAGACAGATCGGTGGTCGAGACGGCGTCCATCGAAAGGAGCCGCTGGCCGAGACAGGAGTAGCTGCTGGCTAAGACTAGTCGGAGATAGGGGTAAAAAGTCCTGAGGACTCATGCTGGACCTCAACCAGAACTTTGACTTTTGGAAAACTGGGAAGAGAGTCACGTCATCTGTCTTAACAATCCGCATCATTGTTGTTGCATGGCCACGTACTGCGCTGCGATCATCTAATCTACAACGCAACTACTCGACTCTGCCATTAACTTTATCGTCTTGTGTTTTTCTAATCAGTGAGTGATGAAGAACCCTAAGAGGCTATAGGATTAATGCTCCACGGCTAGTTGCTGCAGTGTCACTCTAGATCTTAATTACTGCAAAGTGATGATCTCGAACGTGAGATTGCATGAAGAGTAGTAGGTAGGTGTACCTACCGGTTGATGGCTAGTGACCAGATATTGTGTTATATGTGTGTAACAAGTACTGTCTTATTCTGCAAAAAGTGGAATCTGTCACCTTAGCAGTTTTACACAATCGATCCCCCGACCATTTATGAGGAGGTAAATCGAGAAACTGCAATTGATCACGACGCAGGAGGATATTACCTGGCTTCACCAGGATTCGAACCCTTGCCCTCTTCTGCAAGTCTGCTGCGTCGTAACCAACTCAGCTATGTCTCGGAGGCAACAAGTACTGCCCTAGGACAATGATATGCTGGTAAGTGTTGGATAAATTGATTTCCTAATCGCATTATTTTAGAACATCAATAAACTCGTATATAAGAAAATAAACTCGTATAATGCATTATTTTAGAACATCAATAAGTCACTAGCTATATCAGTTTCTACCTTTATTCTTTTTATCTTCACCCTCCATGGTTGTCTTCACACTCCATGCATATGTTAAAGTCTACATGTTAAAGGAATCAAAAATTTTATGTGATAGTAACCTTTCTAAGTATTATTTGAAAATATGTTCTAAACGCCTATGTTACAACATGGAAGAATTATCGTTGGTCAAATTGCATTTCATACTTATTTTATGCAGGGTTACGTTGTCATTAGTAGGATTTAAAATGTTTAATGTATACAGTTTATCAATCAAGGATAACATAATTATGTTGTCATTAGTAGGATTTAAAGTGTTTAATTTATACAGCTTATCAATCAAAGAATCATAGTCAATCAACACTAAATTAAGGAAAATATTGAAAATTTCATTTTTAAATGAACAAAAATAATCATATCTGTCCAAACAATAAATAGAAATTAAGTTTCATCCAAAAGACGGTATATAAAATATATTATCCAAATCCAGAAAAATATTGATTCTTAAATGTGAGTAGTAGCACTAATGTATATCCACCAAGTGTCATTAGACTCAATCACTAAGTTGTCTTCTGAACTGATAAAGTTAAAAAGTTTACCTTTCTTACCGTGTCAGTTGACGTATTTTAGACCGTGCTTTTTTATGACCTTCTATTTTAGAATAAATAAAGAGAATCCTTATTTTGTTTATTTTGCTATTTATGCCCATGAAATCCAGATTCTACAATTTGTTTATTTTTATTTTTGTTATTAGTCTTTTTTTGCATAAACCCTGATGAGTGAATGTAAAATGAATATTTTCAGATGTATCTCGTCTCAGTCTCTTCTTCTCTTGCACATATTAAGCAATAAACTCATTCAATGCTTATTGCTCCTTTTGAGTATTATAAGATATCTTCAAAAAACTGAACTATGCAAGCAGATATATCAAGATAAAATACATTAACATATTCTCTTTCATCTCGAGTTGTAGTGTCTTTAGTCTTGTAGCGAGATTAGACATCTACATGATGTACTTGTAAATGTTACCATTTCCATTGTACCACATGTACACAAACTTCGATAGAAGTTTCGTTGTCTTGACCTTTTCATTTGATGTGAATTAGTCTATTAATTGCTTTATAAAATATTTCACATCCTCTTCTTAAGTTGTTGACCCCTTTAGTGGTTCCAAAATTGAGAGCATCATGATGCTCGGACTCATGCTATTTGATCGCTCCCATTTATCAAAGTCAGTCCTCTGTCCTACAATACCAGCACTAGTAAGAGGTGTGAGGCGATTGTGTCTCAATGCATAGTCTAAATCCATGCAACCTAAAAATATAGTAATATATTCTTTCCTATGGTAAAGTTTGATCCAGTAAGTGTGGGGATGTTACTCATGTTAGCATTATAGATTGCACTAAAAATGAAAATGAGAAATTTATCGTAAGCTTACGATTAAAGCCAAAAACATTCATAGATATAAGTAAGAAGTTATGCAATAAAAATTATGCATATAGATGAGCTCTCAATGAGATATTAAATATAATATTATATTTTAATCTTTGAACTAAAATGCAAGTTGTTACTGATATTCTCTATTATAGCTCAAACCTTAGTTGGTCACGCAATATGTCTTTCTATGGACTGACATATTATGCACATAATTCACACTTTATATGAGCTATTTATAAGTCCATAGCTCACAATAATCTCAGTCATGTAACATGCCTTCTTTTGAGTTGATATATTAAGGGCATGACCTGAACAAATAAAAAATTTGTTCCTTAGTTATAAGATACCCTTAAATATATATCTAGCCAAAAAGTAATTTTTCTTTATCAATTAGTTTTAACATAGATATATGTCTATCGACATAAATGCACTAAACCTACATAAGATATCTTCCTTTAGGTCAATACAATAGTTCAATTTAGTAGCATATGCACAGATAGATTTAAGAAAACTCCAGGAGACCTAAAAAATTAGGTTTCCAGGACATAACACGACCATGGTCAATACTCAAGGTGGTCAAGGCCCACACGGCTTGGTCGTGCACTAGCACGCAACACGACCCTTGCCATGTTCGCTGGCACCAGCCATGTCCATTAGCACGGGCAATGTTTGGAAGGCCAAAATGCAACACGAGCCTACCGTGGTCGCCAGCATGGGTTGTGTCCGCTGGCACGAGTTGTATCCGGAAGGCCAAAATGCAACACAACCCCGTCGTGTTCGCTAGCTCGACTCATGTTTGTTGGCACGGGCAATGTCAGGAAGGCCAAAATGCAACAAAACCCTACCATGGTCGCTAGAACGCGTTGTGTCCGCTGGCACGAGCCATGTCTGGAAAGTCAGAATGCAACATGACCTTATCTTGTTTGCTGGCTCGGGCCGTGTTCGTTGGCATGGACTGTGTCTACAAGGCCAGAATGCAACACACCCCTATTTCATTGGCATAGGTTATGTCCGGAAGGCCAACATGCAACACAACCCTATCATGTTTGCTATCATGGGTCGTGCCCGTCATGCATGTCCGCTGGCACGAGTTGTGTCCCAAAGGCTAGAATGCAACACAGTCGCGTGGCACACTAAAACTCTAACCCTAGTCTTAGGTCCAAACATTTATTTTCTTTAAAAAAACATACACAAAATGGCAGCAATTACCATCGTTCTTCACGTTCTTTGCGAAAATAACAAAAACTCGAAAACATTGTGGCGCTATTTTTTTTTGCCCAAAATTTTGGATAAAAATTTATTTTGTATTAGTAAAATCAAATCTAGCACATAAACAACAAAATTGACTTAAATCGTAACTTTATCATTATAGAAAACGACGAAACAACTGTGGCTCTGATATATATCACTTATTGGGTAAATTGATTTTCTAATCGCATGAATTCTATAACATTAATAAACTCATATATAAGAAAACAAAATAACAAATTAAGATTTAGTATCATCGATATCTATAGCAAAAAATAAATACATAAAGAAAGATGATAAACTTGATTGCAATGGAAAAGTCATTGTCTATAAGTGTCGTCTTCTCAAACTAATGATCCTATGGAAGAAGAGGGAAGCAATAACAAGAGGTTAGTATTCCGGAGGAGTCAGATTATTGACAATCTCACACACCGACTCATGACTCGATCTTGACATGCCTCCTACATTATATTATTTGAGATATTCTTCCTCGCTCACAAGATGGAGGCTCCCCCATCACCATCACCAAAGATAACCGATCGATCGAGATCTGCATATTCTTCAACTAATTAAATCTGGCTCTGCTGCAGTTAGTCGGCCACACTTGATTATTAAACAAATGCCATAACGCAGGAAACTAGATCGATTTGCCATTGCGCGCATGCAGTGCTCACCGACAAACTGCATGCTTCAGAGGTAAATTAAGAGGAAGACGGGAAAGTTTTGGGAGCGGAGACGCCGTTGTTTTGTTGAGGTCAGCGAGCTTGCCCCAGTAAAAGCCAACGCCACGCACCGGCGTGGCTCGCTTCTTTGATTGATTGCCTCTCTTTGCTGCCACCTTAACGGCCCCACACGGTCGGTCCCACGACCATTTGTGAGGAGGTAAATTGAGAAATTGTAGTTGGTCACGGATTGATTGCCTCTCTTGATCTTTCTAATTGGTTAAATTAATTAATCAGATTGATTATCAAATTAACCATTATCTCCTATGAGGAACTTAGCTTAAGTGGCATGGTCAAGTCAAAAATCAAATTAACAAAGTCAAGATGAGTTTGAGTCAAATCAAGCCGAATTCAGATTCAATCAAATCAATTTTGAGTACTCAAGTCTAATTGAATTGACCTCAGGTGCTCAAGTTTAATCAAATCGATTTTGGGTCAAGTCATATCATGATAGAAGATGTCTAAGTCAATTTCGTTCGAGTTGTATTTAAGTTTGGTCAAGTCATATATCATGAGAAAGATGTATATAATTCAACTCGGTAATTGCGGAAGCACCTATCATCAATAAGATACGGGTAGATATTAACTCGGTAGAGATGTCTCTCAATAATAAAAGAAAGAGATGCGTTATTTGAGAACTAAGCTCATCCTTCATTTTCTATTTAAAGATAATTGATTACAGCATCAATTCACTATTTTTCTTCATTCATCTTCTCCATTGAGGAAGGACGAAGGAAGGAAGGAGACGTGCAAGGGCGGAGTCAAGCTTATTTATACCCGGGTTGTAGCCCAGGGTCTTACGGCGACAAAAAAAAAAACCCTTGAATTTAAGAGGGGAGAAAAAAATTTAAGAGCTAATCTGGGATATACCGTTGATGTAATCCTTCGTCAGTCTGGATAAATCACTCGATAAGTTCCACAATTGGAGACGTGATATATTGTTAACTAATTGATTGAAGTATGCATCCTGTTACATGGAAACAAAATTGGCGAGCAGCGAGACATTGTGCCCACCTAGACAGTAACGGGAATGCTCAGCCGTAAGCCCAGCTACTTCCATCCACGACAAGCACCAGCAACCAAAGACTACTCTTCTACTTAGACGCAAACAAATTGATAAATAGCTACGTATTACGACAGCATGCAGCGAGTGACTAATCACTGGCCGCGCATTAGGAGAGGGGGGACCTGTGAGGGGCTCCCTTCCTCCTGCTGCTTAACGACAGCACTATCTGGGGGAAGAACCCCCGCCGCCGCCGCCGCCGCCGCCAGACTCGCTGCCGTTGTCCTGCGCTGCTGCAGGGTCTTCCAGGATCGAGTTCGGTGTGAACTGGCCGTCGCCGACTTCCTCGACCAGATTCTCGAAGTGGGAGAAGGCGAAATCCGACGCGTCGAACCGGAGTAGTATGTTCGACAAGTCCTCTCCTCGGGACACTACGTGCTCCACCTGCGTACCTCACAATTGAGCGCTTCCTTGATAAATCGTTAAGCGGAGATGAACGTGTACCTTGCAGGAGAGGGAGCAAAAGTGGAAGGGCTCCTGGAGGATTCTGTCGCAGCTCAGGCAAATGTTTCCTGAGCCTTTGGAAGGCCGGGACTGAGGCCTTGGCTTCAGAAACACCACTTTGGCACTGTTGATGGTGTAGGGCTGTCAATGCAAATCAACAATTAACTGAACTCGTTTGGCCATGAACATAAAATTTCTCTTAACTGAACTAGTAAAAGCTAATTAATCACCTGCACGAAAGAGCAGTCTATAAGCTTCTCGAGATCATCCAATCGAACCACGTCGTTGTACACATACCGTCTCACCTGAATTGTAACGCAGAAAATGAATGTTCTTCATTTTTTTGGGAAATTATACTGAATCCTGAAAGATTGTGGTGATTGCTTAATAATTGAGGGAGTTCGTTGAAGTTCTTTGAAGGTTTTCACACCTTGAAGAAAGCTGCCAAAAGGCAAGTTTTATTTATGTTTAGATTCGCAGAATCGCGTTTTGAGTTAAAATTCTGATCGAGGAAGGAAATTGCTTCTCGAGTTTGAATGAAAAATCCATACGAGATTTTGTTGTCGCAACAGGGGAGACAAGATCTAGAAGGCTATTCAATCTCCCTGCTTATTCTCAAGATACATATTGCTGAGATTAATTGCATAGAATTCAAAACTGTACCATTATCCGTGGTGATAATGAGGGGAGGGGAAAGGATTTACCATGGTGATAAATTTGGAGAATCGATATGAAGAGAGAAACAAAAATAATGCTGCTGTGCTGATGATGATAATAATAGTAAAGGAGGTTGCAGAGAAGAGATAGACCTGGAGAAGAGGGTGGCGGGAATGCGCAGGGGCGCAGTGGGGGCAGATGCTGGAGCAGCAATCGAGGCAGAAGATGTTCTTCTCGTTCTTCTTGCGGCTCTCGTGGGCCCCGCACCCGACGAAGAAGCTCTCCTCCACCAGCCTCCCCAGCCACCCCGGCACCGCCGCCATCGCCGCCCTTCCTCCGCCTCCTCCTCCACACTCGCCTCTTCGACACGCTTGTCTCTACGTGAATTGACTTTTCAGTGACAGCGCAGTAATGTCCCTCCCTCCCAATTCTCGGCTTTAAGCTCGTAGAAGAAGATCGTATTGAAGGAGAAGAGTAAATAAAAGGTGTGGTGTAGTGCAGGCCTGTGTTCACGGCCCTCTGCATCTATTTATAGCAGAACAGAGAAAGATTACAGAGCAAGAAAAAGGAGAGGAAATCAAATCAAATTATTATTATTTTCCTTTAGTGTCTCGTACTTCTTCTTTCCCTGTGGTTAAGAGGGTGGGAAACAAAATGGAAAGCTTGAGAAAAAACGAGATTCGATGCCATTATCCAAGTTCGTCCCTCTGCTCTCTGACATATATCATCGAATTGATACTCGCTGCGATTTTTCCATTTTTATAATGTTCTTTTATAAACTTTGATGGGCACTAAGAGACTGTAAAACGCTAAAGGAGACACAGTCGTGAACTATACATGGAATAGCTGTAATTCGAGTACTCCAGTAGCTTTCAGACGCCAGATCGCCTGAACTTCATCTCGACAGGAAGATTCAACTCCAGTGGGGAAGACAACACGATAAGAATAATCTTTTCTCCATTGATTCAACCTCTAGCACCACCTTGATGGATTCCAAATGATCATTGAATTCATTGGCGCAGATGCGATCTGATGAAGTTCAGTTACCTTGAGCAATATGGTCAGAATCTATATAAACTACGTGATCTCAGCCTGCACTCCATCTTCGATCTGTACTGAATGCATGCGATGCGAGGAAGAAGCTATAAATAGGCAAAATTCGTTCATACACGCAGTTGGTGATCTTAACCATCTGATCTCTGCGACGATGAGCGGCGTCATCGCTTCCCCGGCCAGCTGAACTCCGACCTCCGGAAGCTCGATCGCCCTTTTCCACGCCTCCTTTCATGGTCATAGTGGACGAGCAGATGATCAATGTCCAGAACATGGAACTCGATCGTCCTACTTCTTCGTCTAGTGGATCCCCGACAGCGTCAAGTCCAGCGTGTGCGACATTCCTCCGAATGGGCTCGAGATGGCGTCTACGTACCTTCGTCGGCAGCTCGACCTCCATCTCGCGGCCATGTTCGGGCGGAAGGGCTTCCTGCATTGGTACACTGGGGAAGAGGAACATCAACATCTGGTCGATCGCTGAATACCAGCAATATCAGGACGCATTAAATATAAGGAAGAGTAGTCTTATAGTTAGATTTCTCACAAATAGAGGAAAATATTTGATTAGAGGGAAGAAAATGTGAGAGACAGTAGTTTATATAGTATATAACAATATTAATAACGTATTAAATAAGTGACTATGTAGATATTTTTTTTTACATTATTGAGTTAGTTATTATCGAATAAATTTATTAAATTGGATAAAGATAATGTCCTCTCATATAATGATCAAAGGATGTTGAGCATTTGGATTGATCACGGTATGCGCTTCTCGATTTACCCTGATGGTCGGTGGGAAACTTCCATGGGATCGGACCGGTCATTCCTAGGGATTGAGTCCATGAGACTGACTGAAATTTATCAATTATAGCTTTTCGATTTACTTTTTCGTAAATGATTATAGGACTGACCACATGACACTATTGGGATTTGGGATGACAGATTTTATCTTTGGTTGAAAAAACAAATAGAGAAAAATATTTGATTATTAGAGAAAAAAGTAAACAATAATTTAGAGTATATAACAATATTAATAAGGCATTAAATAAATGACTACCTAAATTCTTTTGCATTTTTATATTTGATCTACTATATCCCTATTTATATATAAATAAATTTTATTTTATTTTAACATTTTAACTAAGTTAATTTTTATCTCACTTGTTATCTATTAATGTGCATTTATAATTAATATATAATATGACTATGACTATACTATCTTAAGGGCACTTTTTAAAAATTTTCCTTAAAAAGTCAAAATCAAAATTTTTTCTCTAATAGTTCAACTTATGATACTTTCATATAATATAATAAATTTAATCATTATTTTATGAAACTTTTCTTTAAATTTCATAAGTACCTTATCATTATAATGTATAATGTTCTAATTTTAACAATTATATTTGTGTTTTATATAAAACATCTTTATGCCTCCGAGTTATGGTGCAATAATAAAACACTTCTGTAGATAATTAGACATTCATAGATCAATTCTTAATTATGATGCATTATAGATTAATTTATTTCAATGAAAATACAACCTTAAAAACTTAGTTGCAAAGTGACATGTCATTCGTGCTTTCTTATTAATCTAAATAATAAATAGATTAGAGGTGATCCTTATTGTAATTCTATTTTTATATAAATATTTTAATTAAATTATATTTATTATTATATTCTCATATATAATTTTAATTATTTTAATATATCTTAAGTTAGTATTTTTTCCTTCTTCTAAAATTCTATACATAATTGCCTCTTAGGTTACTGTCATAATTTTTTACTAATTAATAAATATCATATGTAAATCTATACATAATTGCTCTTTAGGATATTAACATATATTTTTTTCTAATTTAATAAATATCATACGTAAATCTTATTTATTTTTAATGCTTTTCAATTAGAAGATTATAATTTTTTATCATTAATTTTCAGATCTATTTTTTATTTTTTTAAAGTTTTATGATATAAATTATTAATTTAATACTCTTTTGGGAACATTTATTTCAGGATTATTATTGATGACCTTGATAATCTATCTAAATTTATCAATGATAACCGTGTTTAACTTAATTTATGATTGATTCCTAAATAATACAATATTATCATCATATAAAAAAAAATTAGTAAATATGTTATAAATTTGAAATGCGATTACCTTAGCAGCCTAAGGTTTTATGCGATTCCGAAAGTTAAAACTGAGTTTATTGAAATGTATCATAAAACCTAATCGAAACTGAGTTAATTAATTCAATAAATTTTAATTTAAATACTTATAAATTAAAAAATAATTTATTAAAATTTAAAAAATAGAATTAATAAATTATATTTGTTAATTAAAAAAATTATTTTATTAAAATAATTATTTTAATAAAGTAGTTTATTAAAATATATATAAATTTATTTTAAATTAAAAAAAATAAAATTAACAAATAATATGGATTAATTTAACAAATTATTTTATTAAAACAATTATTTTAACAAATTATTTTTATTAAAATATATAAATTTATTTTAAATTTTAAAAAATTATAAATTTTCTTTTTATAAATGATGAATTTTTTATCATCATTAATAATAATATTATTAATTTGATTTATTCTTGAAATAAATTAAATTAAGGGTAATATAGTAAATAACAAATTAATTATATTTTATTCTCTTCAAATAAATAAATCAAATAAAATAATATTAAATCATATTTTATATCTATAACTTTAATAATATGATTACTAATTTGTATTATTTACACACTAATTTAGCATACGAGAAAAAGATTTTCTACTCTAACATCTTATTCAATGAAAATAATATAAAATAATAATTAATATTATTTTTTTAATCAAAAGATAATTCTTAAATATTAAGGAGTGACGATATTTATATTGTTTAAATTATCTTAATGATTAATAAAAATTTATTATAAAATTAAATTGATCATTAATTTAAAAAATTAAATATTTAAATTAAAAAAATATCAAATAAATTTATGCTAATTAAAAAAAAATGATTTATCTCTTTTTCGTCACCCTTTTTCGGCCCCTTAAACTCAACCGGTCTGTGAGTCTGTCGGAGAGACCGCAGTCTGGAAGCGTTCATCATATCTCTACGCCGAAATGTCCGAATTAACCCCGCCTCCTCCGGAAAGGATGCCCCTCGACGAGATACGGCGGCCCATCCACAGCGTTTTCGTATTTCCCAGTTCCCACCAAGCCAGAGTGGCAGCCTCGTGATTAGTGCCCAACGCCCTGCCCTCTTTCCCATCCCCCACAAAACCCCAAGCCCCCGAGGCCGCTTCCCCAATCTCCCACGGCCACTATATTTCCCTCTCGCGTCCGCCCTCGACTCGATCGCGCTGACGGACGCCGAAGAAGCGAGCGAATACGAGGGAGGGAGACGGTGGGAGGCGGAGAGAGGAAAAGAGAGGGCGAAAGCAGAAAGGAAAACCTGGTGGTATTCGAACCCAATCCGCGCTCGCGGCGAGGACGAAGAGGAGAAGGGTTAGGGTTTGGGAGACCCCCCTGCTCGTTGTTCTCTTCACCTCTCTGCTCGTTTGGAGATTGATCTGCGTTCGAGGCTTCTAATCGGTGCGCTTTCTGAAGTTTTCTGGTTGGATCTGCGGCTCGGCGTGATGGCGGAGAGATTGAGGGATTTAAGCCAGCCGATCGACGTGCCCCTGCTGGATGCGACCGTGGCCGCATTTTACGGGACGGGATCGAAGGAAGAGGTTTTCTTGCTCACCCGTGATTAGCATTCTCTTTGTTCTTGTTTGTTGTGTGGGTCTTCGAGGAAGTTGTTGCTCCTCTTAGGTGGGCGGTCCCTGAGATTTGCAAGGTTTAGTTGATTGTGTTTTGGGTGTTATTGCCACTTGATCCTTTAAATCCAACCAACTTAAGCCAGTGGAACTTGCTTCTAGAATCAACCCACTCGTTTTCTTGTTTTCCTCAAAATGGTCTATTGCATCAACTGTGTGACTGTGGATTTAAATACATTTGCATTTTATTGTGAAATTTCTAATCTAAGTAAACGTGTTGTTGGAAAAAAATGATCTGTTTATTTTTGCTCCGACACACTTCTTAGCACTGCAATGAGCAATTGTTCCAGTTGTCTAGTTAACTCATCCTAGCACTAATACGGTGCTTCATGATGTCATAGAGTCTGTTCTAACATAAATATTAAATTTGTCTATTTAATCATAGAGTTTATTCTTGATTGTTGTCTTGACACAGAGGTCAGCTGCAGATCAGATACTGCGAGAATTGCAAAACAACCCTGACACCTGGCTACAAGTGGTTCACATTCTACAAAATTCACAAAACTTAAATACCAAGTTTTTTGCCCTACAGGTTAGTTCCAAACTGTTGTTTGCTTCATTGTTTTCATACGTCTTCTAAGATGGTACCAAACTAGACTTGTCATATGTTGGTACCCAACACTGATATGTCTCAAGTTAATGAAGAGTCTGCATCAAGTCTAGTTACAATTTATTGTCAGCTTGCGCTTTCCTATTTTGGTTTTCAGTAGGACAACATGTATCTATATGCTAGTTATCCTAGAATGATCCGTGGATAGAATAGCTGAGGGCAAGGCTGTCAAACTCACTTTCCTTCCTAGAATTAGTGAAGGCTATTGGTCGTGTTGGAAGATCAGCTTTATGATTCTTCAAGCTAATTACAAATAAAAAACAAATTGTCATGAGGATGTTTGTTCTGATAGCCCATTTGAAGCCTTTGTCTGGTCTGGTTCCATTCTACATAACTATGTTGTTTTTTTACTTTTTTAGACATGAGCTTCTAGTGCACCTAAAGAAAATGTAGGCCAAGCTGTGATGAATGCATGCCCAATAAAGGCAAAAGGTACAATCAGGCATAAAGAGTGGTATGCTTGCAATTTCAACTGTAAATACTCTCGTGTAAGGTTAGAGAGAGTGGGTGTTTGAGTGGGAGGTGGGTGGGTTCACAAACGGCAAGATGGATGCCTTTGGATACAAAATTTGAATGCAAAGAGTAACACAGGTGAGCAAATAGGAACACATTTTTGCAACATGTTCATCACTCACTAAACTATTCAGAATGATGCATTTTTTAATGCCACAAAATTTCTCAAGTGCATTGTATGAACCTTGAACTAATGGTTTATAATGTGAAAAAGATCCCATCTTGCACGAGAGCGTGACATGCTAATATAATAGAAAAGGAAAAAGATATGTACACCTGCAGCAATTACCATGAAAGGTTTTTGCCTAAACAATTTATGGTCCTCAACATATTCATACACTTGATTTCTATAACCTCATTGACGTGGGCTCGTGCACCTCGTGTACTTTCTTGTTTATAATTTGGCATGTCCTTCCTCAACCTTCTTTTAATTGCGAGGGTTGTCAGGGTAAGAAAGTTATATTCTGATCTGATCTATGCAGATTTAAGTAGTTGGGCTTTTGGTAGTCCACACACAAGCACACAAGATTTCTTGTCTCATGTGTGCGTTTCAAAATTGGTTGTTCCTATTTGCTTTATTGAGGGCAAATCTTGGTGTTTGCATGGCAAAGTTCCAACAATTGCTTAAGTTAGGAATGTTGAAAGCTTTGATATTATTGCAGTTGCAATTGTGTTTGAATGACTCGCTAAATTTATGTTATTTAACATTTCCAACTGAGTTAGACCTTGTGAAAATTTTCCTCGAACCAAGATTTAAAAATGCATATTCAAACAATATATGGTAGATACATTGCACGATGCATTCATGAAATGCAGAGGCACAAACAATCAATTTTAAAAATTAATAAAACAACATTTATATTAATAAAATGACTAATTTGTATTTTAACAGAGTATTAATCAACATATCTTATTCATACAAGTAAGCATTTTAAGTGTTTATCACACTCAAAATTAGTGTTTAACACTTACTAGTTGTAACCTACCAAATGAGACAATTTAGTGTTTTAGTCAATTTAGTTGAGTCTAGCAGTGTGATTTACAAAATAATAACATTAACATGATGTTACTTGGTTCTAGCAATGTGATATTATGGTTTAATTAAACATCTGTTATCTGATATATGAAATTATTATATTTTCCTTTTTTTAATTTTTTTTTTTACCAATTTTGATCTACCATTATGCCTTGACAATAAGACTGTGTCTATCAGGAGCAATTTTGACAACCATGTTTGAAACATGTTTATGGCATAGTATAGGTTAAGATTTTTATTATAAAAAATATGACTAAAATGACCTTAAGCTGAAATGCATTGGACTATGACAAGAATTTTGATTAGCGGTGTTGCTCATAAAGTTAGTATGCCAATTTACTCTAACACCGTTACTTGCAATTATTTTTTGACGAAATCTAGTTATAAGTGCACTAGATATAGTTCATATGAGCCACATAAATTGTATTTTTCCATATAGCACAGGTATACCAAAATTGGCTCAATCCTGCTATGTTGTTCAAGTATAGATATGGTGCACGCTGATATTGACACAATTATAAGTGTGGGTGTCTAACAAAAGTCGAATTGGTGTAAAATTGCTGAGATATATTGTTTTAATTTATTGAAACAATTGTTTTATCTGTATTTTTTCTCTCATGTGTTGTTAGAGAGCAAGGCTTAGTTTGACACAACTTATGCAGCTGTGAATAGTGTTAGGAGAAGTAGCTGTGGAGATCTCAAAAACTCTGAAACCCTCCCTAAAGCTGACTGTAACCAGCCCATAGATTTCTGGTTTTAAATTTTTGGTCGATTCTACTTTTTTGAATTTATTTTTAAGAATTTGTATGAGGCTACTTTCCTTCTTCCCATGGCCTGAGCAGATTTCTTTTCTTTTCTTTTTTTTTTTTTTTTTGCGGCAAACCTGACTTAATCTAATCCAATTTTCATACAAGTAGAAATTTTGCCCCTGAAATTGACCTGGGCTAATCTCGTAGGTATAAAACAAAACTCTACCAAAAAGCAACTCAGTTAAACCTAACTTGGAACATACTGCAGAACCTGATCCAACCAGGGTTTGTCCTGCTTTCCTCCAGTCTTTCAACTGAGGTTGGCTAACCTGATTTGACCTGTAAGCATTCCAGTGGATACTGGAAAAAAAAGTTGAAAAAGCAGTTCCCAGGAAGTTTATAGTGAGCTAGAAAGCTGCTGTTAATAAATATATGGTTTTTATATTTAGATGATTTATATAAATTAGCATTGTAAGAGTTAAAATGGCTAAAAATGAAATTGTTAATTAATAATTACCATAGTTTAATTGGTTACTTTGCGTTTGAATTATATTAAGTAATCTAAATAATGAATATGAGATTTATTTTAAATATCCAATAAATAAAAATAAATATACCTGTAATCTTAAAATAACCATTACTAGTTTTGATGATAAATTAAGAACATAAATTTGTGAAGTACCATCTCAAATATTCATCTAATTGATTAAACTAATATTTAAGAATAATATGAGGTTGCTGATATGGGGCATAATGAAGTTAAAATATTATAAAAATGCTAAAGTGCATGTGAGATGCACAGATGGTGCTTTCCTACAAAATCTTTATGAAGTCCCTTTTGGATGAAATTATTTAAAACTAGTCAAATTAGCTTTTGTGGACAAATCACATTCACACAACTTAATTTGAAAACTAATGTGCATTTCCAGGTATATTTTCATGCAGTACTGAGCCTGTTAACCAATGATTTTCTCCTATACCCATCTCTTAGGTACTAGAAAATGTCATTAAATACAGATGGAATGCCTTACCAGCTGAACAACGAGATGGAATAAAGAATTACATATCTGATGTCATTGTACAGGTAAGTATCAATTTGTTTGTGAATGTCTGTTTTCTCTTCTTCACTTGCCATTTTAGTCCCAACTGTTCTTAATTGTTTATGTCACTTTTGAACTTTTAATCAGCTTTCTAGTAATGAAACCTCTTTCCGGAAGGAGCGATTGTATGTTAATAAGCTTAATGTCATATTAGTGCAGGTAATCCACTGATTCCTCACTATTATATTTTCCAATGTTAGTCTTTTTGACTGTTGCTTTCCATTTTGATAAAGGATATAGTTGGTGAACTGGCCGTTATTTCTATATTCCCCTCATTTTTCTCAATCCCATGCATTTTTCCATGCAGGTCGTAAAGCATGAGTGGCCAGCCAGATGGCAGAGCTTCATTCCTGATCTTGTCTCAGCTGCTAAGAGCAGTGAAACAATTTGTGAAAATTGTATGGCTATACTAAAGGTATATAGCTCCTTAATAATTGCATTCTGGCAACTATGAATACTAAAAAGGTTGCCATTTATACAGCTTTTGAGTGAAGAGGTTTTTGATTTCTCGAGAGGAGAGATGACTCAACAAAAAATAAAAGAACTAAAGCAGTCATTAAATAGGTATGATTTATATGATCTTTGTTTGGCTTCCTGTTTGTCTGTTGTATAAACTCGTATTATGGTAATAAAGGGTATCTTGTATTACCTCTAAAATGGGAGACAGGAACTATTGATTAATATGATTGTTATTTTTATGTTCTGATTGCAGTCTCTTCTTATTTGGGATCTCTGTGGTACCAGTCAGGAGGTTATTGCTTCCTGTACTGGAATTCTTAAAATTGACAAATGTTAATCTGGATCAGCTCTGCCAATCTGGGTTTGTTTCGAGGGACCAAACATCAAATATCAAATATCAGCCTATATGCACCATGAGGCTCATGCTATTACCTAATTCTAAAACTTTTAAAAATATAGAACAAACAATGTTGGTGAATTCATTTAGGGTTTAGAATACCTTAATGTACAGGACATTATTTAGTGGTTTGAGCAAATGTTGAGAGGTGAACTGCCCCTTTATGGGTGGTCTCCAGGGAATGATGATTTGGTATTCTTGCGGTGTGGCCTTACACGCAACCAAATAGAAGGAGAAGTTATATATATCTGATTCCAAATTATTGTGATGCATGGAAATAATCTTGGTTTAATATGCTAACATGTTTAGTTGTTACTGAAATCAACATTTCAAACAAATATTTATTATTGTAAATTCAAAGCTAAAATAAAGAAATTGTGATGGAATTGCATTCAAATGTTTTTATCCATTGTTTGGCCTGCCAATTAAGATGCTTCATTTGGTAGACTAAGATCTTTAATCACATAAAAAGTTGATATTTATTAACTCTTGAGTTCAGTTTACACTCTTACACATAGTCTTCTCCTTTACTGGGATATCAATTTTGAAATTACTGCTTCAATGAAACTCTCCTTTGTTCACTGCATGATTAAGGTTATTTCATTGAATGTTGGAATGACTGATAATCGAAATTCTATTTAATTTTGCTTGTCATTCTGTTGCAATGATGTCATGTTGTTTTTTAAAAGTTTTACCACCTCATATTTTGTAATGAAATATACCTTTTCTTTTCAGTGAATTTCAGCTCATCCACGAGTTGTGCTTATACGTGCTATCAGCCTCTCAAAGAACAGAGCTTGTCCGAGCTACTTTGGCTACGCTTCATGCCTTTCTATCATGGATTCCACTTGGCTATATATTTGAATCTCCGCTGGTTTGTTCTTTGATGACCACTACTGTTTTATTCATCAATGTTTTTTGTCATGTGGTAGAGGATGCAACAAAAATTTTCAAAAAAGTTGAGGTGAAAATTACTATAATATTTTGATAATATTTTTCAGCTGGAGATACTCTTGAAATTCTTTCCCATGGGATCGTACCGGAACCTTACTCTGCAGTGTTTGACAGAGGTTTGTGCCTTATATAATTTCATCTTACACTTAGTTTATGGTGTCTTTATGCTACTATCTAGTAAAGGAATAGTTAATCTTCATCCATGATCAAACAATATTTAGGCTAGTGTCATGAATTTGAATATGTAGTAGTGATTAGGTGGTTATCTTCACGGCTACTGATAATTAGATTTATTTTATAATGGTATCTAATTTCTCCTAATTTATAGGTTGCAGCGCTTCAGTTTGGTGACTTTTATGATCCACAATACGTGAAGATGTATACAATATTTATGGCACAATTACAGGCATGTTTGTTTTAATGGTCTTTTTTTATTTGTTTTTCTTATACCTTTGATTTCTGTTTTTTTTGTGTTGTCTATTCATTCTCACATTTTGTGGACAGTGATAGTCTTTACTATTTTAACATGTAGACTATTATCCCTCATGGTACAAATTTCGCAGAAGCATACACCAATGGTTCTAGTGAAGAGCAGGTATATCTTTATTTCCACAGGGATTAGTTGTGTAAATTTTTTTGCGCTAATAGTTTAATTAACTATTTCTGTGGACAAACTATGCTAACTTTATCTAATTGTAGGCTTTCATTCAAAATCTTGCGCTCTTTTTTACTTCATTTTTCAAGGCAAGTTTGTTCCTCTTTAGCTCTGACTTCTTGAAGTTGATTATTTATTCCAGTACTCAAATTGTATATATATAGTATAAGGATGGGAATGTTCTATATCATCTCTTTTAATACAAATTTCTTGGCAGGTGGTGGCTTTCTTTGTTTGTTTAAAAACATATTTGAGCTAACTTGATTGTGTTCATTGATTATTTACATCTAGCTACAAGATTTTGATCTCTGATGAATAGGGCAAACAAGTTGCCATTAGAAAGATTACACAATTTTTTCAGATTAAGCTTGGTGTCAATTTCAATCTTTTGAGATTGTTCTAATTTGGTCATTTTTAACTTATCTCTCTCTTCGCCTTTCTCACTCCCCCCCTCTCTCTCCCTTATGCTCTGTTTACTTAACCCTAAATCCTCAGGGTAAAGGAAATGCATCCTTTACTTATTTACCTTAATTGAGGAAGCTGAGTGAGATCAATCCATTAAATTGTTTATTTAGAACAAAGGAAAGAAAGCTAAATTGTTTATTGTCCAAAATACCCTGTCATTCCTAAATACTCAAAAACCTTTATTTTTTTATTCCTTGAAACACATTCAACGAATGACATAATTTGAAACATTTTTTATATATTTATTCGTCAAGTTTTTTCTTAATTTATATTTACCAAAAGACATTTGATATTTGCAAACTAGATAAATTTAAAATTAAACGGAGTTTAGGTGCAATTGGACCCGTTGGTTCACTTTGTTTTTTTGTTGATAGAGATTGTTGTCCGTCTGGTAGAAGACGTTGAAGATCCTTGGCGGCTGGATGCGTGGCTGTGCAGCATGGTTGGAGAAAGAGGAGAAGAGGAGAAAGGGTTGGCGGAAGAGGATAATAGGAGAAAGAAAAAAAAAGATGATAAAACCTAGGGTAATAGGGTTATATAAATTGGTGATTTTATTATGATAGAAGGAGATTTATGTAATTGTTTTTTTTTTTAACTTTCCTTCCCCTTTCTTTCCACCGAATTTGGTGGACTTGAAATTTTCCCTCAAAATCATCCACGGAAGGATGATTTTTACTAGATAAAGTAAATAGGGGAAAACTTTTTTTCTCTTTTATCCATCCGGGGGGGGGGGGGGGGGTAAATTCCTTAACAACAACGTTCTAATTTCTGATTTGATCATTTGTTTTCTCTTTCTCTTGATTTTCCATGGTAGTATGCTTGATATATGGAACATTGGCACCATTGGAACTCATTTCCTGCAATTATGCTGGTCATTGTGGCAATCATTTGTTTGCTGCAACATCAAGTCTGTTTATCTTGTTTGTTCAATGCTTTAAATCCCATGAAAGATTAGGAGATTTGAGGTGCAATTGGAGATTTAAAAAATCATTTAATCTGCAAACCAAGTGGCAACCTAGTAGGTGGATTTAGTTGGAGGACATCAGAGCAACTAGGACTAATAAAAGGATCACAAAGACAAAGTGGAATATTCAATGTTGTAACTCTGACCAAATTAGATTTTCATTCAATGATATTAGTTTAATTAGTTTAACATTTTTTCTTGTTATGTGCCTTGTAGAACTTCTGTAAAGTGTGTATACTGGAATGAGACTGTATATGCAGTCTCCTAACTAAGACTTTTCATTGTTATCTCCATGTGTCAGTGAAAACAACTTAACCAAGTTGACTACTTTCATGTAACTCTCTTTATCTCTTTTCAGTCTCACATTCGTGTACTGGAATCAGCTTCTGCAAATCGAGGTGGACTATTGATGGGTCTTGAGTATCTTATTGGTATTTCATATGTTGATGACACTGAAGTTTTTAAGGTATCACAAATTCATACTCACACTTGGCAAAATTTTTGATGTGAAATCTTATATTGTTCAACCTTTTGAATGTTTATGCAGGTTTGCTTGGACTATTGGAATTTACTAGTTCTAGAGCTGTTTGAAGCGCATCACAACTTGGAGAACCCTGCTCTTACTGCAAGCTTAATGGGTCTTCAGGTATCCTTACATGCATGTATAGTTAACCATCTTTTATTCTTTATTTTCACACCTATATATTTTTTAATATATCCCTTGAAATATTTATAAAAGCAAGGTGCATCCATCTGTTCATCTCCATTTTTATAGCATACTACTGAAAGATCTTTTGCTGAGGTACCTAGGTCTGTTTCCTATGATGTAATTTACAGTTATCAAAACCTGTAGATGAGTATTTCAAATAGATATTCTATAATGTTATTTTAAGAAAATTCTGCAAAAGTTATTGTTTGTTCATGTTTAAATATTGTCATCCTCACCTCTAAATAAATGCTTGGCATTTTTTGCATCTAATGCCTAAGGATTTGTTCTGTCATTTTAAGAAAGATTACATTTTGAACTAATGGGACAAGGTTTGCCTACTCCTTTACGTAATGAATATTTTAGATTATTGAAGCAGGCTTGAATACTTTTTGTTACTTACATGACACTTACACCAGCATCTGTACAGATGATGGTAGTTAAATTACAAAGACATTCCACAAATGATCTTTAAGCATCGATCATGTTCAGTGTGCTTTTGTCATATTGTTCAAGTATCATTGTGTTCATTCCTTACATTCATCTCCCTGCAATCTGTTCACCATGACTATCACAAAAAATCTCTTGGTTAGTTTTTAATTTCCATATCTTAGTTTATATCTTCTTTCACATTATCACATTGTTAAGTTGCTTACACTTTTTGCAATCCATTTAACAATGACATTCACTTTTCTCTTTAGCCTACGCTCATGCCAGAGGTGGTTGATGGCCTTGCTTCTCCTCTTATTCAGAGGCGGCAACTTTATTCAGTTCCATTGTCCAAGTTAAGAACACTCATGATTTGTCGTATGGCTAAGCCAGAAGAGGTTTTGATTGTTGAAGATGAAAATGGAAACATAGTTCGTGAAACTATGAAAGACATTGATGTTCTTGTTCAGTATAAGGTTTGTGGTGGAATTTTTGCATGGAAAATTTATTTTTTATAGTACCCTTATATGCATATACAGTCCTTTGCCTCACACTGGTGCCACTATCATATGCATATATTAGTCCATACGCTTTCAATTTTCAATTTGATTGTACAGAGAATTATTATTTACTAATTCTCAATGATTAAGATATCATTTAATTATCAATAGAGACTGATGGTAACAAACAGTTCGACACTGTTATTGAGGCCAGAACACCTGCTGAAATCTAAACATTATGTCGAAGGTGGCCAATGAAACTTTTATGCCACAAGATCTCATAGTGGATCTTAGAGTGGTCAAAATGGCCTTTTACAAGTGTGAAACCTTGGTTGCGAGCAAGCTTCCATGGTTAGTGAACTTACATGGTAGCATGAAGATCTTGTTCTTCTTCCTCTCAGTTCTGCTGATGGGGCTGATACTATCTTGTACCTACATACGTATGCTGGTGGCAACAAAAACCTTTACTTCTTTGCCAACAATTGGAACCAGAATCACTACTTTAAACCTTCATTCAGATAAGTTAGAGGAAATTTAGGTGGCAAGCAAGCTCCAGTGGATAGTGATTGCAAATGGTAGGATGAATGTTTCCTCTCATCCTCTTGATTGGGGCTGATTGCTATCTAAGTATATCCTCCTGATTAGGGCTGACACGATCTATTACCAACACAGTTTGCTGGTTGGCAACAAAACCTGCCATCTTCCCACCCAGTATTCTGTCTTTTGATTGGGGCTGGCACTATCTTGGTACTTCCTTCTTTTTGTGAATGACTTATCTGGTACCAATCCACAATATGCTGGTTGGCAACAAAATCTGTCTGCCTCATCACCAGAATCGTCTGATATTTTGAACCTTGATTTTACCTAACTTATATTTTAGAATAGACTAGATGTGATTCAGTTGCATCTTCCAATATGACTACTGAATTGCTGCTGCAAAGTAATACAGAGTTAGTGAAATTTTATGAAGATTCAATCATGATTCAATTCGTAGTGAACAACTTCGAGTTTACACAACTGTTGCAGCCTTTGCACGTCATTTTATCCATTAATTTTTCTTAGTATTTCTTTTCCCATATTTTGTTACCCGTAATAGATGTATATTACTTGTGTATTAATTTTTTATTAAGTTAATAATAATTTAAGCCATATCTTGATGAATGAGATTCAATTTGAAATATTTCTTAATGAGGAGTAGTTATGCATCAACATTTGACCACATATTGCATATGGTAATCCCACCACATTATGTCAACAGACACTTTTAAAACCTTGGTCATTTTGTTCCCAGTTTGAAATTGCTTTTGTGCAATTGCATTTCAGTCTAAAATTTATGTTTCTGTTTGCTTGAATTTTCTTTCAAAAATTGATTTCTGATTTAATGAGTTCACAATAGTGAATATTCTCTTAATGTTCATTGAATATGTGTTAAATTTTTAGTATCAAAATGCAATGGTAATGCAGAGGGGAGAACACTCATTGCATACTTTGTAGTATACGGTATTTTGATTTCTGTAGTTTAACTTTGTTTGAGATTGTATGATTCATTGTTGCAGATAATGCGAGAAACATTAATATACATGTCTCACCTTGATCACGAGGACACAGAGCAACAGGTACAGCTTATGATTCCTTTTTGTCATCTATTTTGTTTGAGAACCTATTTACTATGCATAATATCTAAGTCATAGCATGTCTTAAAATTGATGGTCACTTATGTCAATCGATCTTGGTCTATGGACTCCATAAGTAATCCAATCTTATGTTCATACATACAGTATGGCCAAACTTGGTGAGCTATAAAGGATACTTTTGTAGGAGTGGATTTTTGAATTTGGTACCATGATTTTCCATAACATTATAATTAACACGTACTTCCCTCTCAATTCAACTTGAAACTGTGAAATTTGGCTATATTTATTTTGATCATTTAATCAAATTCCATATTAATTTTTTTATCAAAGGGCATATACAACTTGAGATTTCATATGGTGTAGAGATCAGATTGTTGGTTATACTTCCATTTTGTCACAATTACTCTATTACATTTTTCTTTCCTTTCATCAGATTATCCTCCAAAGATTTTTCATTTTTTGAACTAATTGCAAATAGAATAGGGTTTATTTGTAAGCCTATGTAACCTAGCGATCTAATGTAAAATTGATAAGGCAATATACATAAAGGTATAAGGAATGACCTTAAGGCAATAGTCTTTATAATTTTTCCTCGTTAGCATGGTTGCAGGGCACAGAGCTTTATTGAGCAAATTGGTGCAGTTCATGTGCAAGGCTATGAAACTGATGAAACTTTCATTCCGTTGTTGAGAATTGCAGGATTCTGCTCCTCGTGGCACTAGATCTAGTTGAGAACAGCTTACTGACGTTATTGAATTTCAGTGATCTGTTGGTTTCATTCCATTCACCTCAGCTTTGCTCGACCTCGCATCTCATCCGTGCAATCTTTTCATCCTCTGCGCAAAAAACTTTTCTCCTCTTTACTGTGCCACCTCATTTCTTTCTTCTTTGCACTATTTCTTCTGTGTTTTTTTATTAACAATGTCATCCCTTCGATCCAGTTGCTATTTGGCTTTGTAATCTATTTGCAAATCTTTTCATGTTTGCTTCTATGCCACTGATTTATGATGTTTTTACTCTTGGTGCTTTGGTTGATTAGAATAAAATTTTTGGTGCATTTTGTAGATTTTGCTTTCATTTTAGTTTTTGGCATTATCTACAAAAGATGGTTCCTACTTACAGAGTCTTAAGTATAAAATTTTCAACTAGGTAAATATTTTCAATTTCCATTCCCTATTCAAATCACAAAGTGTCTCTACTCCTTTTCCTTAAGTCCATTCTGATGTGTGGAATACCTAGTTGTGTCCCTCTGTGGTTGGGTTTTAAGTATTTTGTAGTGTTCTTCGATGATGATTCACACATGCCATGACTTTTCCTCATAACAGAGCAGTCTGAAATTTTCTCTATTTTCTTTAGTCTAAATAAAGTTTTTTAACCCTTGTCCATGCATTGGAAAGTGAGAATGCTAGAGATTACCTCTTTAGGACTTCTCAATCTTTCTTTTCTAGTCAATTTGGTCAACAACAGTGATCTTGCTCTTATAAATCTCAACAGAATAATGTGATTGACAGGAAGAATAAACATTTCTTTGAGATTGCAAGGGCAATACGTGCGAGGATTCCTTTGCAATTTTGGAACAGTCATTATGACATCATGTCATCTTATAAATCATGCATTTTTTTTTTGTTTTTTCATGGTCATGTTCTTTCAATTCTTTTCCTTTGTGATACATGATACATTATACATATACTCTTCGACCATGTATATTGGGGTTCACTTTTTGGTTCATGTCTCATCTTCATGGGTGCCTTAAGTTTATTGTGTGTCTTTGTTGAGTGTTATATGTTGCAGAAGAAGAATTATGGTTGTTATTCTCCTGAGTTTATAATTTTTGTTACTATTGTTGTAATTTTCTTTTAGTCCATTCCTTTTCTCTTCACCTATCCTTTCATTTCTAAGATGATAGCTTAGATACTTCCCATGCTTGCTTTTTTATTTATTATACAATCTTCTGCTCCTTAGGCTTACTCATTAATCTATTCCACCATCTTAGAGATTTGGCCATTGCACATGGTAGATGACCACATTCCAAGCCAGTTGCGATTGCCCCATTATAGCACCTTGGACCCTTACCCCTTCACATTCTTATGTTTCTTTGGCTTTACGTTGTTTTTCCTTCACAAGTTTGGAATCTGATAAGATTTCCTAGATGAGTTGATGACATCTCCTGTTTGTTCAATATGTTCAATTTGTCTGATGGTCAGTCCGAGAGGGAACACACAGTTATATGATACACCTGTCTATGGTATTGATTAAATTGATATATTCTCTCTAATGGCTTCAATTACTTCCTGTCCACCTCTTCCTTTCATTTGTTGCTATCTAATACTGGCGAACACTTCAATTAGATGTTAAAATGATCTTCATGGTGTCTAGATGAGGAAGTGTATATGGAGAAACTTTGAAGTCTTCTTGTGCATAAACTGAAGCAGTCTTTGTATGAGTTGAAGCAATTTCCAAGTTTGTGGGTTGGTAAAATTGTTTCTATATGATAACATATGTACATTTCTCATTGCAGATGTTGAAGAAGTTGAACAAGCAATTGAGTGGAGAAGAATGGTCGTGGAACAATTTAAACACATTATGCTGGGCCATTGGATCAATATCAGGATCAATGATGGAAGAGCAAGTATTCCCTCTCTTTTGGTATCATTAGAAATTACTTATATCTTTGATACAAATGTGGGCTGCAAGTGCTTTAGAAAGTAATTTAATTGCTCTTTAGCATTTTCAAAATTTGCTTATTTATATTGATACTTGGCGCAACAGTAAAGTTATTGTCATGTGATCATGGTCATGGGTTCAAGTCGCGGAAACAACCTCTTGCAATACATGGTAAAGTTGCATACAATAGATTTAATGTGGTTTGAGCCTTTCCTAGAACCTCACATTGGCGGAAGCTTCGTGCATCAGGTTGTCTTTTATTTTGATAAGTCACACTGATCGTTAAACTTTGAAATTGTCTCCCAATAGAGATTTAATTTCCACTTTCATGTCCGATTTTTATTTTGATTTGTTTATTTTGGTCTAACTAGGTTTGTGATGTTCTAACTAGTCGGAACATTGTATAGTGTTACATATTGCTTATATTCTTAGAGAAGTACTATATTATGTAATTATAGGCTCATGCTTGTTAATAGAGGTTAGGCATGTTCTTGCAGAAGGTATTAAAGATCATAGGCATGTTCTTGCAGAAGGTATTAAAGATCATTCATGCTGTTGTATAACAGTGTTCATCTTCATGCAGACTGATAGAAAATATGTTTTTGTAATTTTCAAACATGATTGTTCAGAGCAGAATCTAGCTTGCAGTAAACTTGGGATATATTTTCCTGATTAAACCACATAATGTTGTATTTTTGTCATTACTAATTTTGTTTCATAGAATTCTTAGGAATAATTGGTCAAGTTTCTGTTTAGATGGTTGAAATTGCTTTGCATTTTTACCTTTTTTTGTTTAATTAATACTTTTGTCATGATTTTCTATATACAGATTAACTACTTATCTCGTGTCTAATATTTTTGATCATGACAGGAAAACAGATTTCTAGTAATGGTCATTCGTGATTTATTGAATCTTTGTGAAATTACAAAAGGAAAAGATAACAAGGCTGTGATTGCGAGTAATATAATGTGAGCAAAGTTCTTTGTTGTGTGGTTTCTTGGTGTCATATATTTGGTTTCTTTACAATTTATTGTGTTTTGAATTTTAGGTATGTTGTGGGACAGTATCCACGGTTTCTCCGAGCCCATTGGAAGTTTCTCAAAACAGTAGTGAATAAGTTATTTGAGTTTATGCATGAAACTCATCCAGGTGTTCAGGTAATTGATTTGCTTGTTACTATTTAGTTTTACTATTTCTTAAATTACTGTCACAGCATTCTACACCATAGGTTTTTTTATTTGACTGGTGAATGTCAGGTTACAGCTTAAGTAAAAATCTTCACTAAATATGACCCCTTGTAACTTGCACAACTAGATATTGATGTTGAATATGCTCTTTAACCTACATAAGTCACATCTACGAGGCATGGTGCTAATACTGATTTTTAATTATTCTCCTTTTGTCTGGAAAAATGGGTAAATTTAAGAATATGTTTTTGGATGAGATTTTTTATTTTAAGATCTCAGCTGGGGCCTGTTGGTTAGTGGTCCTGCTGAAGCTGTTGTGAATTTTTTGTTTCCAGGACATGGCTTGTGATACTTTTCTGAAAATTGTCCAGAAATGCAAGCGCAAATTTGTGACCACCCAGGTAACTATGCTTATTAATAACTAGTTCAAGTAGTATATTTACATTTTTGTGTTCTTCAGATCTGTTTGATCCAATTCTATTGTAATTTTGGGCTAGTTGAATAACATTCAAATGATAATACAATGTCCTGCTGAATAATGTTTAAATAATAGCACAATGTTATTCAGCTGTGTGACACATTTGGATGACATGGTCTAGATAAAAATATATCTTAAGGGATTTGATCATCTGTTAAACCACATGAATCTTTTTATTTTTTTGTCATTATTTCTGCTTCTCATTGTTGTCTGTTACTCTTATTCCTTGTCATCCCTCTATTTTTTACTTTGGTCTTTTAAAATTTTTTACAATATATAATTTTAAATTTTTAAATCACTTACTGTGCTGAATATCTGCCTTGCACATTGAGCAGTTCATAACTTAGTATTGTTGAAGTTAAGATTTATGAGAACTTATTGTTTGGCCAGTTAGATTTAGGACAGTTTTTGATAGTTAATTTGCATTGAAATAATGAAAGTATTCTTAAAATTAATGAATATTTAAAATATAAATTAACAAGAAACTTTTAGATTAAAAAATATCATAAATTCATTTGCATAAAGAAACATATCATATCGTCTGACCAACATGCAGAATAAGTACAAGAAGTGGAACCACTATACTGAACTGTTTAGTTAAATTCTCCCTACTTTTCGTGTTGAGACACAAAATACTATCCTTCCTCTCTTAGGTAGCATAAAACTTATGTCCATTAGTCTAGTTTGGAAGCTTATTCCTCCACAGTCACTTGTGTGAAGTCTCTTCTTCTCAATAGCCTCCCTCCAACATCGTGAAATAGCCACGATAGTTATTTGGATCCACACTTGTAATAGATACTTATATCCAAGATTGATAACATAGCTTTATACAATGATTTAAGCCTTAATTTTAGTAGATGCTCCATAGTAATGGATTGTGAAGATTGCAGCTATTGATGGTTGAAAAGAGTTTTGTCCAATTGCATCCTAGATACCCTAATTACTCCATTGACCATTTCATTAATTAAACAGGGAGAATATTGAATTATAATTGAAAATAAATTTACAATCAATATAGTATAACATATAAAAATGTTATTATATATGATGCAATAAATATTTTGCAAATAATAGATAATATCTTTTTATTTAATTATATAATAATACAATATAATTTATTGTATAAAATATATTAATTCTATGTTAATAATAAATATATGAATCAACAATGAGGTTCTAAAAAGTAACTTATATTTGTTTTCTACTTTTCATGTTAACTTTCTCTTTTTGTTATTTTCATGATATGATTTTAAAGAAGTTAATTTGCCAAACACATTGTTCAATATCATGTCCTACTTGTATAAAAAATTGAAGTTGAAATAAGGGTAAGGAGATCCATCGAAGCAGGGCCTAACATGTGCATTTGATGTTCTTGATATAAAAGCCTACCACCTCAGTTTAATATTTCCTGGACAAAATGATGTGTATAGATGTCATTGAAATATGAAATTAGACGGGATAGTGGATAAATTCTTGTTAGATTATCAAATATACAATATGGTCGATTAAGTTTTACCCGATGTGTAGGTAGATTATGAGTTACTTGTATCTACAAGTTTTAAGTATCTAGGATTGATTTTGTAAGAGGATGAAGCAGTCAATATAGATGTTTTACATATGATATAAACAAGATGATTGAAATAAAGGAGATGTTAGGTGTTCTTTGTGATCATAAGGTATCCTTAAAATTTAAAGGGATGTTCTACAAAATGGTAGTTAGATTTGTTATGTTATATGCAATTGGATGTTAGGTTATGAAGCAAGCACTTAGCAGAAGATGAGAATTGCAAAGATAAAGATGTTAAGGTGGATGTGTGGACATACTAGGATGAACATCAAAAGGGAGCCTAAAGAAGACTTGGTTAGCAATGATAAAGTAGGATAAAATTCATTTATATATATATACGATTTTGATATTCTGTGCGACTACCTCGTGCGCGCCCGTGCGCGACTCGCGATCCATCGTCCATCACGTGATTGCGAGCCAGATCTGACCGTCCAAATGTGGGAATGCACAGTTCCGTCCGTCTGACCCCCGCCGCTTCCAGCCGCTCTTGCCTCGTCGTCCGGTCACCGTCGGCCGCCGGACCGGGCCCGATCGACACGCTACTCGCCGGCGCGTCGGTCGGCGTCGGATTCCAATCGGATTGTGGTTCGGAATCCGGCCAATTTGGCCGGAACGCGGCCGGCAATGGCACGCGGCGTTTCCGGCCAAATCGCGGTCGGATTCCGGCCAAATCGCTGCCGGAGACCAGCCGGGTAAGGACCGCTGTCGCACGCCGATCCTTCCTCGGTCGGTCTCCGACTGTGATTTGACCGGAATCCGACAGCGATTTGGCCGGAAACGCTGCGTGCCACTGTCGGCCGCGTTCCGACCAAATTGAGCCGGATTCTGGCCACAATCCGGCCGGAATTCGACGCCGGCCGACGTGCCGGCGAGTGGCGCGTCGATCGGGCCCCGTCCAGTGATCGGATGACTCGGCGAGGGCGGCAGGGGTCGGTTGTGTCGCGCAGTGTGGGTCGCGCAGAATATTAATTCTCTCTCTCTCTCTCTCTCTATATATATATATAGATAATGATGATGATATACTAGGGATTGAGCCTAATGACGTAGGAGAATTTATATAGCCGATCCTACTTAATGGGATAAAGGCTTGATTGTTGCAGTTGGTTGCTAATTTGTGGCTATGTTGATTTATTCAAATGGACCGTGCAATTTTTTGTTTCTTGTCTTTTATATTCTGTTTCAATATAGAATCTGAGAAGAATAGCTTTGGCGCAATGGTAAAGTTGTTGCCGTTTGACCTGGTGGTTACAGGTTTGAGTCGTGGAAACAACCTCTTGCAATGTAAGGTAAGGCTGCATACAATAGACCCTTTCCCAGAATCCCGCATTAGCAGAAACTTCGTACACTGGGCTAACCTTTGTATAGGTTCTGAGGAGTTTAGTAATAGCAGAATAATTATCTGTCAATGTAGTTAAACAGATGAGCTTCTTTTTATGATGAGTTATATAAGATGTTTGTTAATATACAAGCAGACTGTATCTGTGCTTAGTTTTGAATAAAAATTATAATGAATTTTACACTGGCATTGGTTGAGTGAAAAATCAAATTAAAGGGGTGAATTTTCATGGTTTGAGATTGCTTGATTGGTACATCGTCCTTTTGTTGTGTTTCATGTGTTTTGAATGAACAAGCATAGATATAGAAGAGCAAGAGGGTTATGAAAGGATCAGTAAATCTGAAACCCAATCTAGTAAATCTGAAACCCAATCTAGTAAGCATAATCAATGTGCTAGATTGGGCAGTCAGTATGACTCAGTTTATTTAGCTTTCACTACAATACTTTACCTATCAGTTTCTGTGGATGTAACATACATCTAATCCTCTGTCTCAGTTAAAACTGAGCATGTTTTTACCTTAGCCTGATAATCAGTTCATCCATGAAGTTGTAGATGCTGCATCTTCACTCTGTAGTTTAATATGGTGTTTAAGCTTAAATCTGTAATATCCTCTCTTCTTCTTTTGTTCTGAAATTTATGCTCTTGATCTCTAGTCTGTAGTTTTAATATAATGTTAAGTCTCAATCTGTAATATCCTCTCTTCTCCTTTTTCTCTGAAATTTGCAAATTCTCTACCGTTTTCTTTTTGGTGTATGTAGTTGGTCATGTTCTTTATACTTGTGCAAATGAAGAGTTCAAGGTCTGATGTTGTTTGATAATTAATTTTTTCTAGAAATCTTTCTGAAGCAGCATAAGTCTTTTTGTTGTAATTTACATTACTCTCATTTTTTGTCATTGTTTTCAAATTTGGTTGAGTCCATCCCAGATTGCTCCAGTTATTGGTTTTATCTTTTAACTGGAATTCAGCCACTTGAAGAACCCTCACTGAAGGGTGCTAGAAACATAAAATTGTCCTGAATAACTACAAATATGGAGGATATAAGAGGAATTTAGGGAACGATAGTTGAATCAGCCGAATTTCCTAAGAAATTAGATGTGATTTTACTCAACTTGGCAGTTTCAATATAGAAATTCTGCCAATGTGTAGCAGATGCTAGGAAAGAGGGGTCATCCTAGCAGTGAGCAACGAGGAAGCTGAAAATAGCTTAAAAATAAAAACAAGAGAGAAAAGGATGCACCATAATCTCAATCTTGTGAATGAGTGATGATGATCTAAGAAGGATTCATAAAAAGTGATTTTTGAGGAGTGAGAAATGGTCATGTTTGGTCATCATATATTAGGGTTATTTATTTATTATTAAAATTTACCACAACCTATTTGGGACACTCTTGGGGAACCTAGTGGCAAATTTGATTACTTAGTGGATTACTCTCCACCAGTAAGGCCACCTGAGTACTATCTTCCTATCACACCAACTGGGTGGGGAGATAATGATAATGATTCCAATAGCCGCCTAATCAGAAGCCCAATCTGAACGACAGCATGGATCCAGATCCCTGGACTAATCCATTCGCAGCAAAAGGTGGTGGGGAAGAGCGAATTCCCTGTTATGGATGGATTAGTGAAAGTGAATCAGAAGAAGAACCAGTGGTAATTGATCCAAGAACCAGAAGAAGAACCGGTGGTAATTGAGGTAATTGAAAAATCGGAGGTAATTGACCCAAAAACAGAGGAGTATCAGACAATAGCAGTCCATGCAGAGCTTGATTATCCAATATTAAGAAAGTTTGCAGAAAATCAGGAGGCAAGAAGAAAAGAGCAGCATATTTATTCTTCAACAAGTGCAGTAACATCTCCATATACCCCAGCAAGGGATACTGCTATGGGACCTCCTGGATATCCACCTGCTGATCAGAGGCCAGAAAGACCTCAGCCTATTTATGAACAGCAACCTCCAAAAACCAGATTCAGGGGAGGTAGTAATAATGAGATGTGGACTCTTCCTTCAGCACAGCAACAAGGAGGTGCAATGTTTGTAATCCCAGAACAGATTGGTTTATTTCATGATGTTTTCTCTCGCTGGGAGTCCATTACAAAGAACCATGTTGCAAGCCAAGCCTTTACTGATGGCCGGGATAAAGCAGAATACATAGAAAATTTGCTGGGAGAAACTGAGAAGTTAGTCTGGATACAATGGAGAATGAGTTACCCCCAGGAATATGAAGGCTTAATAAATACTAGTGATGGAAGGGATGGTACCCAGAATATACTGTCACAAATTAGAAGGGTATTCTCTTCAGAAGATCCAGCCCAAGGGTCTACTGCTATTCAGAATAAAGCCTATAAAGACTTGGAAAAATTGTCTTGTGATAACGTTAAGGACGTTGTCAATTATCTGAATGATTTTAAAAGGTTAGCCTCAAAAACTGGTAGGTTATATGCAGGACCAGAATTATCAGAAAAACTTTGGCTCAAAATGCCTGATGACCTTGGGGATAGAATTAAAGCTGCTTATGATGAAAAATATTCTGGATTAACAGTAGGAGTTTTGCCCAGAATTATTTTTGCTTATGAATTTCTTGAGCAGGAATGCAGGGATGCAGCTTACAAGAGAAATCTTAAAAATTTATCATTTTGCAAGCAGATTCCCATCCCAGGATATTACAAGGGACCAAAAACGTATGGAGTTAGAAGATCAAAAACATACAAGGGCAAGCCTCATGCAACTCATGCCAGAATAGAGAAGAGGAAGCATCTGGTCAGAAATAAGAAATGTAAGTGTTATTTATGTGGACAGGAAGGACATTTTGCAAGGGAATGCCCTAATGAAAGAAGGAATGTCAAACGAGTTGCAATCTTTGAGCAACTTGACCTTCCAGAAGATTGTGAAATCTTGTCAGTACAAGAAGGTGAAGATCAGAGTGATGCTATTTTTAGTATTTCAGAAGGAGAAGAAGGCACTGAGGATTTGCAAAGGTCAGTTCAGACCCTTTTGTTAAATGAATCTACATTTATGCTTGGTCAGATTGATGGAGGTTACAGACCTCAAGTGAAGGTAACAGATGAGCAATTAAACTGCCAGCATGACTGGCATCATAATGAAGTAATTGTTCCCCCACAATCAAGTGCTTGTACCTGCTGCAAAAGGATGACCTTGCAAAGGGCCAGGATTCATTGCCCTAAATGCCTGGTTACATCCTGTAATTTATGTGGGCCATATTACTTCATGAAGGAAGTACCTGTTGAACCTTCTGCACCGGCACCTTTTCTGCCTTATAAACTTCTCAAAGAACAGCAGTACTACATCTCTTGGTGTGAAGGAGAAATTGAAAGGCTACAGAAGGAGGTAAAATTTTACAAATCTCAATATGAATCAGTTTTAATTAAAGATTTGGAAAAAGATTTTCAGAATTTAAATCCAGAAAAAGGGAATGAAATTCCTGAGGAAGAAGAAGAGGAATTCACCAATGCTATATTAGGAGAGCAGATCAGCAACTTAACTGGTGAAGGACCAAGACTAATTAAAAACATGCTGTATAATTTGTTGGTAGAGATTGATATCCCAGGTACTCCTAAATTTTCACTTAAAGCTATTTTGGATACTGGAGCTACAACCTGCTGTGTAGATAAAAATTCAGTTCCAGCATCTGCTTTGGAGAAAAATACATTTATGGTAAAATTCAGTGGTATTAACTCTCAGCAAACTGCTGACATGAAGATGAAGCAAGGAAGGATGTTCATAGGGGATAATATATTCAGAATTCCATACACTTATAGTTTCCCTATGATCCTTGGTGATGGTATTCAAATGATTATCGGATGTAATTTTATCCGAGCTATGCATGGAGGAGTTCGGATTGAAGGAAATGTGGTAACTTTTTACAAGCATATAACTACCATTAATACTTTACCTGCTGTAACATCTGCTGCAGCAATTGAGGAATTGGACATGGATGAAGATGAATATATACAAATTCAGGAGATGGTGGCATCCTCAATTGGACAACCTCAGGAAAGTTTTAAGGTACATTTTGAACCACTCCTAAGGGAATTAAAGGAACAAGGATATATTGGAGAAAATCCTTTGCAACACTGGTCTAAAAATCAAATTGTCTGTCATCTTGATATTAAAAATCCGGATTTTACTATTGAAGATAGACCTTTAAAGCATTTGACACCCTCCCAGAAGCAGTCTTTTACTAAACATGTTGAAACTTTGTTAGAACTAAAGGTTATTAGGCCTAGCAAAAGTAGGCATAGAACTACTGCTATTATTGTAAATTCTGGTACTTCTATTGATCCAAAGACAGGAAAAGAGGTTAAGGGCAAGGAACGGATGGTTTTCAATTATAAGCGCCTTAATGATATTACTCACAAGGATCAATATAGCTTACCAGGAATAAAAACAATTCTTCAAAAGGTGGGCAAAAGCAGAATTTATTCAAAGTTTGATCTGAAGAGTGGTTTTCACCAGGTGGCTATGCATCCTGACTCAGTTGAGTGGACGGCATTCTGGGTTCCTGATGGACTTTATGAATGGTTAGTCATGCCATTCGGTCTCAAAAATGCACCTGCGGTATTCCAAAGGAAGATGGATAACTGCTTTAAAGGAACCAGTGAGTTCATAGCTGTTTATATTGATGATATTCTGGTTTTCTCTCAGAATGAAAAAGACCATGCTAAACATCTCAGAATAATGTTGGATATCTGCAAGAAGAATGGTTTAGTCTTGAGCCCCACAAAAATGAAAATTGGTGTGTCTGAAATAGAGTTCTTGGGAGCAGTATTGGGGAACAATAAAATCAAGCTTCAACCCCACATTATCACAAAGATTGCGGATTTCCAAGAGAAGGAATTACTTTCAAAGAAAGGTATGCGATCTTGGTTAGGGTTACTAAACTATGCACGGAATTATATCCCTAATCTGGGAAAATTACTTGGGCCGTTATATGCGAAGACTAGCCCAAATGGTGATAAACGAATGAATTCTCAGGATTGGAATTTGGTTAAGCAAATTAAAACCATTGTGAAAAATTTGCCAGCTCTGGAAATCCCACCTGAAGACTGCTATGTTATTCTTGAAACAGATGGGTGTATGGATGGTTGGGGAGGTATTTGCAAATGGAAACCACATAAATTTGACCCAAAGTCTTCTGAGAAGATATGCGCATATGCTAGTGGCAAATTTAATCCCCCAAAGTCCACTATTGATGCTGAAATTCATGCTGTGATGAATTCCCTGGAAGCATTGAAAATATATTTCCTTGACAAAGAAGAGTTGGTAATTCGAACAGATTGCCA
>NW_027430979.1:0-16548 GCF_044706935.1 Curcuma longa | reverse complement strand
TTTGTTTATACAGACAACATCTAGCATGGCCAAGACAAAAGAAAAGGTAAATATCGTGCATTACTAACCTCATTGTCCAAAATAACAGATCTTCTGAGCTACCAGTGAAATTCCTGATGGAAAAGTGTTAAAAACCGAATATTTACAGATAGCACAAGCTTAAATTCTAAACCATTTGTTCAGGAATGCATATAGGGAGGTACAATGGCGATTTCATCACGGGAAAAAAAATTGAAGCACACTTCTCTTAAAAGAAATGTCAATACAATATATAGATAGCAGACAATTTATTAAAAAATAAATAATCAAACACAGTTCACAAACTTCTAGAGGTAAATTGGAACATACCAGTAACATAGAAATGAAGCATATTATAATTCAATTATAATCAATTTAAATATGTTTGATGGTGTTAGTCAATAGTTCCAAAGTATTTGATCCTCTGGTAAATGCCAACATCGAGGCTCCCAAAATCATGTATCAGTAAGGTTCAGATCAGAGATTAACCTCATATCAGTAAGGTTCAATCTAGTCATCAAAGTCACAAACATCTATGCACACACTAATATATTTTTGCTAACCGTGGATATATATGCACTTCCAATGCTCTGGATAAAGTTAGCTTCTTTCAACAGCGAGTTAGAAGTTGTACAATAGGCAAATAAATCAAACTAAATTAATATATCAAATCTCTTGAATACTTCCTTGGTTTGTGTACACATATCTGAGTAACAAACACTCCTCATGGTTTACCATACATCTTACGAAGAAGACTTAAATAATGAGAGTTCCTTCAAGAAAAACTGGATAGAAGAGGGGATCAAACAGGTTTCATTACTCTTCATTACAAAGATGCTATAACTAGATTGAATGCACAGGTAAATGAGTAAGATCAAACAGGTTTCATTACTCTTCATTACAAAGATGCTATAACTAGATTGAATCCACAGGTAAATGAGTAAAATACACATTGCAAGCAGGAAATCAGCATTATCTCTTTACGAATTAGAACTAATTACTTCTTTCTAGTCGTCCATAACACATTTCTAGGAAGATACTAAAAACCCTAATCTTTGGACTAAAAATAAAAAAGGAAGTGTGACTAAGTATAGGAAGCCATAATTGATTAAAGAAAGCCTTCGACAATTTAATTCCTGTAAACGAGCTTCAACTGAAGGATTACAAGACCAATTCAGCAAGAAAGTTCAAGCCTTTTAGAATTATCTGCGGATGAAAGAAAATTTAAAAAGAAACTTCCACGCCTTTTGAGCATAATTCATGGGTTTAAAAAGAAAGACTTTTTTTTTTTTTTGATTCCATATGAGGCGCAAACACGAAGGACCAGCCAAACCAGAAATTTACCCAGATTAATTTGACCATTTTGTTTCTCGCCAACCAAATAACTTTGTTCCAGCACATGAATCCAAACAAAACCTAACCATTAGTGATTCCCCAAGGAGACAGAAGACAATTAGGCAAGAAGCCAACAAAACAAGAAAATAAAGAAAAAGAGGGGAAATTACCAGAGCGACGAGGAAGATTCAACGCAGGACGAGGACGGCTTGCTACTGGATGGTAATGGTGGTACTATTTATGGATCTCGAGACGCGAAATGCTTCCGGTTCTTGAGAGAAATGGTGTCCGCGCGTTGTCAACGAGAGCGGAACAGAGTCGGCTGCCGGCTGGCGCAGTGCAGGGCGACGATTACAACGGCCGACCAATGGGACGGGTCAACCCGCAGAAACCCACCCACCCAACTCAACCCAACCTAAGGTGCCACTAACCTAATCTAACCCAATCCAATCTAAAATGCCACCAACCCAACTCTGCAGCAAAGGATAAAATCTGTCACTCTAGCGGTTTCACATGATCGATCTCATGACCATATATGAGGAAGTAAATCGTAAAACTGTAGTTGATCACTACCGAGGGAGCATTGACTTGACTTCATCGAGATTCGATCTTTGTCCACTATAGTAAGTCTGCTTTGCAGTAACCAATTCAACTATACTCCGAAAGCCCACCAACCCAATTCAATCCAATCTAAAATGGATTATGAATTAGATGGATTATATGAGGAAGTAAATCGTAAAACTGTAGTTGATCACTACCGAGAGAGCATTGACTTGACTTCGTCGAGATTCGATCTTTGTCCACTATAGTAAGTCTGCTTTGCAGTAACCAATTCAACTATACTCTGAAAGCCCACCAACCCAATTCAATCCAATCTAAAATGGATTATGAATTAGATGGATCAATCTAAGAATTTATAAAAAAATAAAAAAAATTAAAAATATTTAAAAAATTTATATTTTGATTGTAATTAAAATTGATCAAGTTAAAATTTTTAAATTTTATTTGCAATTTAGACGGTCAAGACTATAGTCTATAGAATTTTCTAATTTAATTTTTAAATTTAAAGAGAAAAATTAAAAATTTTCAATTCTTGAATCAATCCAAATCCGTCACGGCCATATCCATAACAAATGTTGAAAATACAAGGAAAAGAAAATATAACAAATGTTGACCCAGAATTGTTTAAAAGACAAGGAAATATAACAAATGTTGAAAAGAAAATATGAATATTATATTCTCGAGGATGACTATTTCATCCTTAGAAACCATCAAATAATTCCTGCTCAATAGTATACAACACATTAAAAAGGTCTCAGAGCCTTCTGAAAATCGACTTCTGAGTATACATAAATAAATAAAGAAAGCGTTGAACTTCAAAGAAAAGTAGTAAGGTAACAGAATTATTGGAGCTGGAATCTTCCATAACTAATACAACAACACAACTCTTTTGGTTTCATGAAGTTGAATTATCGATAAGGTGATTATTCCTCTTGGGAAAGAGCCTTCTGCACCTCATCAGTGACTTCTTTGGGGGGCTTCTCGGCATGAATCTGAGCAACAATAACCTTTTTCGAGTAGTAGTCGATAACCTAAAATGCACAAGAATATCTCAAATCAGAAAACAAGGTTGACGGATTGTTATCAATACTATATGGAACCATTTAGTGAACTTAGGAAGCTAAATGAGAAATAAAATTGATAATAAGCTATAGTTGATAAATTATTTTCTAGAGATGAGTGTCTCATTTGGTGCTTTAGTATATAATAGCTATTATCTAAATAAAAATCAGACTAAACTATGATAAAAACATTCAAGTGACTTCAAAATACAAAATGTGTAAACTCCCGTAATCTTCTTTTAAGTTATGATGAACTGTGTAACAAATAGTAGAGTCAAGGAGATGCTGTAATATAAAAAGGAAGAAGAGATCATACGGGTTCAGTTTGCCTATGAAAAGATTCAAGCTTTGACTTGAGGAATTCAGCTGTGTCATTTTTCCTCTGAATCAAGGGTTCTCCAGACACCTACAAAGCAAAATACAAGAAAATTAAAAGCATCAGAGACCAAATTAAGAAGTTATCAAATGACACTAAATGACATGCACAATGCACTTAGAAGCACAATGACATTAAGTTCATCAAGTTAATGATTCTCAGATAAAAGGGACCAAGAGATTTCTGAATACACATACAACTTGGATACGACAATTAAACATGTTTGCTAAGACAGTAAATTAATGGTCAAGTCTGTTGATTGAGAAAATTGAGTCATCAAATACGAAGGAAGGTCAAGCAGTTTAGGAACAAGTTTTGGGTGCAATGATGAACATTTGAACATCCAGAATGCCCCTTACTCATTACAGCAAATTAATGGTTGATGAAGACCCTGAAGAGCACATGTTTTCAACTAATTAATCCTTAGTATCTGCACTGCATGCTTTACCATGGGAGTGCTAACATTTGATCTTATATTCTATGAACTAAAGGAGAAAACACCAGGCAATCTTCATGAAAGGCAATGTAAAAATTCAAATAAGATGGTTGGATCCATTAGATTATACAAATAGCCAAACAATGTAAAAATAAGTCGAAAGTAATCTTTACCTAAAAAGCATATTTATATGTCACATACACTACCAGGAAACAACTTTATAATAAAAAAGAATGACTCAAACCCTCTCACAAGATACTAATTCAACAATATAAAATTTGGTCCAAACTCCACAGAATTGACAACAGAACAGTGTGTGCTAGACGGAACTATAAGGGAATGATCTATCTGCTTACATCATCGACACCAGGAACCTTTGGAGGAGCAAACTTTGTATGATAAGTCCTGCCACTAGATGGATGGATCCATCGCCCAGTAATTCTTTCCTCCAAAATGGCATCATCGATTGCAAAGTTTAGCACCTTGTCAATCTTGGTACCTTGCTTTGCTAGCATGCCATCGAGCTAGGAAAAAAAAGGAGATTGAAAGGGGACGGCTAAAACATGAGATAGTGAAAAACATTAAACAATAAATCCAGCATTGCAGAAGAGCACAAGGAATAATTACTTTTTCTGCTTGAACTAGTGTCGTAGGGAACCATTCAAGAATGAAACCCTTCTGGCATGATGGCCTTTTTATGGCCTCATCAATAATCCCAACAACCAAATCATCAGAAACAAGATCCCCCTGGTATATGAAGAGACAAAGAATCAATAAGTATATAACTTAAAAATAACTAAACTTTAACAATAGCAGTATTTTATATTAAAAGAGGAATACCTTATCCATAGCTTCTTTAGCTTTAATACCTAAAGGGGTCTTAGCAGCCACAGCAGCTCTCAACATGCCACCAGTTGCCAAATGACACAAGCAGTATTCATCCTTAATAATAGGAGATTGGGTGCTCTTTCCAGAACCCAGTGGACCTGCATGTTAATATGCCGTGAAGAGGATCAGGAACTCAATCCAACTTTTATTCCATGAAGAAAGTGGAAAGCTTAATTTCAGCATTAATTGAGCAGATCCAATAATTATTCTCTATGATCACAAATGCAAATAGAAACCTGAAAAGTGAAAAGATAGATGAAGAAAATCTAACAAAACAATCACCATAGTATACCCAGTTGCTTTCAGAAGGACAATGAACAGTGAAAGGAAGAAGCAAGGAATGTAAATATCATTCTAACAATGAAAAATGGAAAAACATGACGCATCCAACTATAAATTCTAACATTTAGAGACTAGAAATTTAAACCAAACGATAAGAACATATCTCCCATTAATGTTCATTGAAGCTCCTGTGCAGTTAATTACTCTTTTAGATTAACATGCAAATTTTAGGATTCAACCCAACAATGTAAAATATTTCTAGATTTAGAGTAATCTATTCAAAAGGAAGTATTAAATACATTCAAAGCTTATGGTACTAGTTTTTTTTTTTTTAAATTCAACTTACCTAGCAGCCTTACTCATACATCTTAGCATTTCTGTCTGTGTTTAATTTTTTTAGAACATTGTTTCCTAATTGTTCAACACTCTGATCCATAAATGGTGCACTGTAATACAAATTTATAATTTCTTCTTTGAGTCTAAGGAGCACAATGATCACACAAAACTCTATAGCTCCTCCCCACTTTATCCATTCTTCTTTATCTGATTAATAATAGTTTCATCAATATCTCTTACAGACATATACAAACAAATTCTAAACAAGTAAAATCAGCCTTTATCTAAAATATCTCATGGAGATTAATTAATCAACCTAAACAGATCTAAAGAAAGAATTTCAGGTCCAAGAATTATGCATATGATAAGGCTGTTACAGCATCCCTAAATTTATAGCCATTTATGGGATAACAACCTTCGTTATTAATGAAACCTAGGAGTTTTATTTTAGAGCCACATAGGACAAACTATGCATCCGACAATGATGGAAGACACATAAGATCCATGAAAATGAAGTACATTTCATACAAAATTTACAACCTTTAGCTGGCATTAGAAAAATAAATACCAAATCGAACCTTCTTTTAATTTCTTCTGAAAATTACGGTGAAATATTAACTGCAATTATGAGGTAAAACACATGCTTCGAAGTACTCAGATCCCCTTCAAAAACTGGAAGGCGATTTAGCTTGCTGATTCCAACTCCCAAGAGCAAAAGGGCCGGAGTACGGTGGTCGAATCCAGTTCAAAACGACATTTTTTTTCTTCAGAAAGTAGATGATATACCTATAAGGATGAGGCGCTTCTCGGGCTTGGAGGCGCACTTCATGCGGCGGAGGAGCTCCGTCATCAGATCCAGCGAAGGAACGTCCTCGAGAACCACTTTACCGCCGCTCGCCATCTCCGCGGTCACCTTCGCCCTCCTTCCTTCGGTCGATCCAGTCTCGATCCGGTCGGCGGTCGGCGACTCTCATCAATCATTTCACGAACAGTCGCAAAGCAGCACGGCGCGTATTTGTAAAAAATAATTTAAAAATAGAGAATTAATATTTTTTTGAATAAATATATAAATTACATTAATAATAAAAAATAAAATACACCCAATTCATAAAAAATCAAAGTATATGAGTACAATAATAACATAATTATGATTATAATTACAATCATTTAAATTTTTAATTTTTTAAATATATTTTCTAATAAACTAATTAATGATGGACTAAAAGAATGTGTCTACATTGAGAATAATAATCATATCCTAATTTTTCATATAAAAAATTATATCACATTTCTATTTAATTAATAACTTAATTAAATCATGCTTAATTATAAAAATATATGATTTATATTTTATTTTTGAATCACGTAATAATAAAAAATTATTAGTAGATTAAACTAAAAAATTTATAAATTTATCTTAAACGAGATTATTTATCGAATATGTTAAAAATGATGATAGAAGATGATTTCAATATATTTACGTAGGATAAATCTGTATGATTATATTATTTATAAAATACTGAAAATAAAAGACTGCATTGCGAATGTGATGTACCTATTAAATATATCTTCTTTCTTTAAATACAAATAAAATATTAAAAAATAGTAGTTTACTAAACCGCTATTACTGATTATCTACATTTTAAAATTAAAAAACAAATAGTTCGTTCCTATTATACCCTTCCCTTCTTTCCATATTAAATTTCTACTCATGAGATTTTCATGAATATATTAATTTTGATCTAAAAATTTTAAATCCATCAATCAATCTCGGACACCATTTAAATCAAAATTAATATATTTCTAAAAATCTCCATAATATATCTATATTATATTTAAATTTGACAGCCAAAAACAATAAATTTTTAAACTCATAAAAATTTAATAAAATTTATCACAAATTTATTATAAATTTTAAAATCATAATACTCACTAACCAATATTATCATAATAAAAATTTTAAATAATAATACTCATTAATCACATTTTAAAATTTTAAAACTTAATATGTGAAATAGATAATACTAAAATTTATTCATGCGATTTAGTAAAAATGTCAAAAAGAAAGAATAAAAGAATTTATATATAGTTCCAAATCATTTCTTTCCATACTAATTTTTTGCCATTATAATGCTCAATAATTCCATCTCGTAGCAATCAATGTTATTTATTAAAAATTTAACATGATATGAGAGGTGTTCTCGTGCTGGAACATCTGTTCCATGTTTATTCTCACTACAACATCGAAAGCCGACATCTTAGCGGTTTTATACGATCGATCTCACGATCATCTGTGAAGAGATAAATCGAGAAATTACAATTGATCATGACGGAGGAGGACATTGTCTCTATTTCGTCGAGATTAAATTCTTGTTTACTTCAATAAATCTGTTCTGTCGTAATCAATTCAACAATATCTCAAAATATCCATGTCCGTTCTCACGAATCATGGTCTTTACGGCAAGGATGAGGAGAATTTATCGATCCAAAGACGCGTATTTTATTAACGTCGTCGAAAATTTGGATTTTCCGTCGAAGGCTCCACTCTCCAAGGCTATCCCGCCGGTTCAACGGAGATGGTCCCCTAGCTTCTTACCGTCACCGTTCATTGAAAGTGACGTACTAGCGTGACCGTTCGATTACAATGGTTGTTGCGAAAGTGAGATTAACAGAACAGCGCCACCTACCACTTTTGTGAATAATCCTTTACCCCATTATTTATTTATTTAGATTATCACGAGAGCACATGGTGTCAAATGTATTTATTATACTCTATTATTTACTTGATTTATTTTTCACTATTTAAGATAAAAAGTCATTCAAAATATTTGCGTGTAAATATGATAATTGATAATGGTAAAATTACTATCGCATGATTTTGAGATTACAAAATCGAGTTATGAAAATGATTTCTTACAAAATATAAAGTAAAATTATGTACAATTGATTCAATATAGTTCGATTCTTTTTTAAAATTCTACATTGATAAGAGTTTTGTATACTTGACTGTTTTTATACAATTGATAATCAATGGTGGAGAATTTTCCATCAATTTGGACCTAAATCCATATTTTGAAATTAAGAGTGAATAAAAGTTCAATTAAATTGTATTTAAAAATTTAATTCGATTATTTTAAAATTTTAATTTTTTTAAATATCAATTATTTCAAATAATTTGATTCAATTTCAATTTTAAAACTTTTAATTCAATAAATATGGTTAAATCGATATTGTCTTTTGCAACCATCATAATTGATTGGAATTTAGATGAGAAATAATATCCATCTTGTAATTTTTTATGATCACCAATAATATTATATTCTTAAAGTTGTTATTAGCAATGATAAAACATCCATTCTCAAAGTGGTCGACTAAAAAATTTGAATAAAAATGTATAATTATCAAAAAATTTGAATTAATTCAATCAAAATTCAAATTAATTAATATTTTATTAATTTTATTTATTTAATTTTTATTAAAAAATTTAATTAATTCGATTAGCTCATGAAAAATTGATTTGTTTGATTTAAATTAAATTAATTCGGTTTTGAATAGATTGCCCAGTCCTACTTAGAATCACTGGATTAAAGAGCAAGTGATCAAAGAGCAAGAGCATGTGCAGCCATACATCGCTTGCTTGTTGCTTTGTCGGATCACCATATCAGATCAATGTGCTATGTGCAAATGGTGCGTACTGAATGGTAGAAGAATCCAACTATCCTTTGTTCTTTGCTTGGTTTTGTATGACTGTCACTTCTTTACTTCTCCATGGCTCTTTCTAATGCCTACACTCTGAACACTCGATCTGAAGTCCTTCGAACCATAGCATAATAGCTTCTTCAACAATGGCGAGCTCCGGTTCAAGAAGTGGCTACGTAAAGAAAGACGTTGATGAGGCAGACACAAGAGGCACAAGGCAATAGAAACAAACACCTTCCCTAGTACAAAGAGAGATTGTTAAAATGGTTGTGAAAGGGAGGAGAATGACCTTCCCTCACCACCAACTTTCTACCAAAATTAAATGAGGATCAATGGAAAAAAAAAGTGCTCAATAATAATGGCTCATATACATGACATAGTATCATTATGAATTGAGAGAGAGACAAGGATCAAATCTTAACAAAACTAAAGCAATACCCTCCTCTGTAGTGGTTAATTATATATAGATGATCGTAAGATCAACCAGTGTAAAATCACTGAAGTGGCTGATGCCACCTTTTACTAAAAAGAGAGAGAGAGAGAATCAAAGATAGATCACAATAAGTAGACACAATTTCAGAAGGAAAGATATAGCATATCAATAGGAGGAACCAAAATGCTCACTTGTAAGTCTCTGATCTTTTAATATGCCCTGTTTCAATCGTTTTACAAGTATTTTCCAGCATAGCAAGTTGTCGGCTGTTGCAGCATTAAATCCACCAGAGTTAATGGCTTCAAACATTGAATGCCTTGGAGCCTTCATGGCCAGAGAGTGAGGCGAGCTCCATTGATTAATTGCAGTTGTTGGCACTGGTGAGCTCTTAGAAGCCACAGCCCACCACATTAATTTGCCATGGCATTGCTCGATCCATTTCGCAGTGGAGGCCGTTGAGGTTTGCAGCTTTGCGAGCGTCTCTTCCCTCCTCCTTCACCATTTTTATCCACTTCACATTTTTTCCTTCTCAGTTGATGAGCAGAATTAAATTCCTTGAGAGCCTGCCTGCTCATGAATGCCCACCCACTGGAAGCAATTCATTACTCCATGGGAGTTAATACACTGTAGTTTCACAAGGATGCAGCTGCCCTGGAGAAATTAAATCACTATGTGATGCAGATCATTAGCTTGAATCTTACATAGATCTCAAATTTTGGTGGTTCATGCATGGGATCCTCTCCAACTCTGATTCTAACTGTAAAAAATACATGTCCCAAAGCTGATCTAAATCTAGGCTGCTGATCAGGTACAATTATTGGAGATGATCCCGTATCTAGGGGCGTTCGTACAGGGAGGTCTTAAATCCAGTCTACTTTAAATGCACAGGGCTGCTCTCCTCTTAATGGCGTTGGATGAAGCCACTTTAAGAACCCTATTTACTCTCCACACACGACCTTGCATGATCCCATCAATCAATCTTTGCACTATCTGTTCCTCCAAGTTTACCATCTCACCCACTCTCTCTCTCTATATATATATCGTCCAGTCCACACTAAGTATATGAACACATGAGAGTTAATTCTTAAAGCTTAAGAAGAGTGAAGGAGGAAGAGGTGTTACTTATCAAACTGGCCATGGAGCACACAGAGCTTTCGCTTGGCCCACCTCAATCGATGTCGCTTAAGGAATTGGGTTTGAGAAAGCAACAGCTGACATGGAGTGATCCAGGCAGCCAAAGTAGCAACATTGATCTTCAGCTCAATGATCCTCTGCCACTGGATTGGGAGCAGTGCTTGGACTTGCAAGTGAGTTAGTTTGAGTTTAAAACTTCTCAAGCACACGAAATAGGATAGCAAGTATATCTAACTTTCTGTAAGTCAATCTGTGGCAGTCAGGGAAGATGTATTACCTGAACAGGAAAATGATGAAGAAGACCTGGGAGAGGCCTAAGGAGCGAAGCATGGAGTTGGATCTTAATGTTTCGGCATTTCCGGGTTCGGAAGGGAAGGCCAATTGCACAGCTCCGGAGATGAAGCAGTGCAGTTCGAGCGGTAACATGGTGGCATTAGTTTGTGTGAATTGCCATCTTCTTGTCATGCTGTGCAAGTCTTCACCATTGTGTCCAAATTGCAAGTACCTGCACATGCTGCCACCACAAGATGCACCTACTTACCACAACCTGGATCAGACTTCCAAGTCCTTGGAAACCCTCAGCCTCCTCCACTGATTGGGTTTGGATACTGTAAAACTATGTAACATGTTGTGAGCATGAATCCAAAACTATGCATGTAGGTAGTAATTAAGAAGATGAATGTAGTAGTTCAAATTGCAACAATTCACAGTTGTTGAGTTGAATTCAGGAGATATATTCATCATAGGCAAGGTAAAAGCTAATTCTACTTGTCTAACTGAAGATAACTTATAAAAGAACAATCCTAAAAATTAAATACCAAAATGTTATTCCAAATTAAAATCATTTCATAAGCATTTAGGATTAAGCCCTTAAATATGTAGAGCAATTGCACTCCTCATTCACATAGGTGAACCAAAAGTATAGACATGCACTGATGTTTACACTTTTTTACTTTAAAGCAATAATACACACCCTCCCTCAATATTATGAGTGCTCAAGAGCCTCTGTCTTAGGTTGGGATGATAACTATTCTATGCATTTGCTTGAAACAAAACTTGATTTTTTGTAAATCAAGTTGGGTTCATCATTTGGCATAGTATATTAGTAAAGCACAGAAACTCGTCCTAGCATAAGCCCTCATTTTATTGAAGAATAATTTTCTGTAAAATAAAATAGAATTATGAAAAAAAATTTATGTGTGCTATTTCACTTACCAATTTTATGGAAAAAGAACTGAAAGATGGAAAACCAGAAATGTTTCCTGTAAACAAACACAACCAATACCTGATCACTTTAGCAACATAAACCTACAATTTCTTTGAAATCCTCATGAAACATAAGACTTCTCACAAGCCAAGACCAAAAACTAAAGTCCATTGAGAATAATAAAAGCTTATTCTTCTAGCAGACCTGAGAAATTCTACTGTTAAATAGGAAGTTAAATAGGAGTCAAAGCAAAATATAATCTGAAACTAATTCTCTGTGAAGACATTTGACAGACACTGATATTTTCCCCCTTCTACAAGAGAAAATTTCTAGGATCAGCAACGTATCCAGTCAAAGCTGAAGCTGCAGCAGTATACGGTGAAGCTAGGTATATCTGCCCTTCCTTATGGCCCATCCTGCCAGGGAAATTTCTGTTTGTGGTGGATACACAAATCTGCATGAGCCACACAAAGAAACAAGTTAAAAATCATAAGCAGCACAATCCCAAGCATGAAGCTGATAATTACTAGAGAAGATCAACATGAAACTTGAGGTCATGTCTAACTTGCCTGTGCCTCATTCATCCATGCATATGTATCTCGAGGACCGCCCAAGCAAGCTCCACAACTGGGACTAGTTGGAGTATCACAACCAGCCTCCTCAAATATCTGAGAACAAGTCTTCCCCCCAGATCCAGGTACAGGGAGGCTATAAATGTCCATCCATACCTGTAGAAGTTTATATGATAAGCAACTAATGTAAGACCTAATCTTGATTGATGCAATAATGCTACCTTTTGTGTGGCAGGAACAAGGAACGTTGGAACTCTAACCTTTTCTCCCTGGAAAGAAATATTACAATAAGCAGTGTACAACAACCAGACATCGTAGCTTAGGTTTTCAAAAAAGAATGTAGACAATCTAACACAGAAGTGAGAAGCCCAAATTCTAGTACAATACTAGAGATATTCGAAGCAGATGATAGTATAAAGAGAATTTTATGCTAACATTTATGGAGTATTTTCTGCCTCTAAACCACAACTTTTTAACCATTGTACTTGGCAAGATGTTGTTTTTTAGGAAACTTAGCAAGCTATATCATGACACAATCAAAGTTGGCGCCTCAACTTCAATATCGTGGATCATGATTTTAGCACAAAGACAGATATATTTGAAATTTTAAATTGATATTAAAAGGTCCAAGCAAAAATTCTCTTCACAACATAAGCAATTCTTTTTTCGCTCAATATTAAATCAAGGTCAGAAGTCCTGAATCCAAATAGAAGTATTCATTTAAATCGTCACTATAACTCTAGAGGCATCCAACTGAAAACCAACAATTTTGTTGCATATGAACAATAACAGCTCTGTTTCAGGTATCTGAAGAATCAGTAATGATGGGGGTTAAATGTTATCAGTTGGAAAGATTACAAATTTGAAGTTGATGAAATGTTCAATCAATATAATGTCTTTGTAAATATTTCTTGTAAACAGAAGTCATTCTCTCTTGAAATATGGCTGCAGATACAACTCAAAACTTATTGTTCCATTGCTATCCCCAGTCCCATAAAATAAGATCAGAAATGATTATTGATAGTAGATGTAAATATCAAGCAAAAAATCATAATTCTCTTTAGCCATCATGCTTGGTACTTGAAAACAAACTTCTAAAAAATGGTCATCCCAATTCAAGCTTTTCTTTCCAAATAGTTTTATCTTTTATGTCTTAGTTAGTTTACCTCTAACTAGTTTCTAGATGAAAAAAAATAAACAGTACAATACTGTGGCCAAAAAGCCATAAGAACAATCCCAAGCAGCTCATCTTAGAACAAAAGTTATGCTTTACAAAGACAATGAAGGCCTAATCCCATAATATGTTTGCTTTCTCCAATTTACATTTTCATATTTAAAGTAAACCATTGGCTATTAATGATTAGTAATGAGTTAATGACTAACGAACAACCAAAAGTGAGGTAATACTGGCCGTTTTGTAGATGAAAAATAACAAATTTTCTAACTGAAGAAACATAAATAGCCAGACATGTAGTAGCAGAATTAGTCTAAAATATTGAATAAAATCAGTCCTTATAAGATAAAAAAGTATAATTCGCATGCAAATCAAAAGGTAAAGCTCGCTTGTGCAATGTATCAGTCCTGTTTCCCACATGGGATAGTTTACTTGGTTCAGAGTTATCTGACTGGATTTCTAAGAAGTTGATGGATGTCAGACATATTTCATTTCTGATTTCTGAGTGTCCAAACTGGAAAAGAACCATCATTATAAGAACATATGATCTAAAGCAGGGAAAAACAACTTTATCATTTTTGTTAAATGACATTTAAAAAAAACAGTTTGGTACATGAAGCTCCTCCTAATGTGGGGTTCCGGAGAAGGGTCTATTGTATACAACCTTATCTTGCATTGCAAGAGGTTGTTTCCACGACTCAAACCCGTGACTACCAGGTCACATGGCAACAACTTTACCGTTGCGCCAAGCCTCCCCTTCTAAATGGCATTTTCACAGACCAATTAAAATTAAATAGAGAAGCTAAACAAAATTCCCCTTACTGAAGCTAGGAACACTTTCGCAGCAGCTAAGAAGTCCTCCGTCTTTCCCCCTGTGCAAGAGCCTATGTAGACTCTATCAATTTTCACATCCTTGCATTCTCTTGCTAAAGCACGATTATCAGGAGAATGTGGCTGGATATTAGCAACATAAGATTAAGAATAATTAGTTGGCTGAAAATGGTAAATTAACACTACCGAAGTATCAAGATTCTTGTTATGGAGAGATTTGAAATCTACGTCCAAATTAACCATGAGAAACAAAGAAAATGGACAATAGTATGTTAACTACACACCTTTGCAACCAACGGTTCCAACTTCGAGACATCAATCCTATATTCTCCAATAAATCTGTAAAGACATTTAGAAGTATATCTTATGACATAAAATTAATGCAACAATACCTGCATGTTTCAAATTAACCCAAAGTGCCAAAATAACAGATACAAAATAAGTCACTGGGGTATTTAAGGTCATGATAGTGTTTATTACAGCAGTTTCTAAGAATTGGAATATCAGTGTGTGTGTATATATATCTGGTGGGTAGATTTGTAACATTGTGTATGGAAGAACAAGGTATAGAGAGCATCATGTTTTAAAGGATAAAATAAAAACTGGAATAAATAATTACCTGGCATTGTCACCACTGTGCACTGGTTCATAGTTCTCGGAAGTTTTATCCTATGAAGTTAATAACAAGTGAGGAGAAAACAATCCTTCAAGCAAATGATTTTTGAAGTTTGAACATGCACAATTTGAATAACATGGTGGTGGTATGCATATATAAATATCCCAAAGAACAAAAGGCCAAAAAAAATCATCATCACAATCAACTCACTAAGAAAATTTACCCTGGTACTAAGTACTTGCGTGGTTAACAATAGCATAATATAATTTTACTTGACTAAATGCAACAGCAAAATATAATTTTAGCAGAACGGATACCCTGGTACTTGCGTGGTTAACAATAGCATACCAACAAATCATCATGGGATGAGATCTTATATCATCACTTATTCCTTTGCCAAACAGCAGAAAAAAGCATAAAGAAAATTATGTCATCTTACCTGTGCATTCTGACCAAATTCTTTCTTAAAGATCCCAATTGTCCCGGGGCTACAGACATCATGAGTCATCAAGACATCAACATTCACCCAAACATTCTCTCCAGGTTCCAAATTGGACTTCTCTGATGCTCGTGCAAGGATCTTCTCCGTCATCGTCATTGCATGTTTAACCTGAATAGACGAATGTGACGAAATAAGAAATCTTAACCACGTTAAAAGCAAAAGAGGATCAGAAGAACTCAGTCGTCCAAACTGTAAGAACCGAATTCCTAACTGAACCGTTGGCCGAGGGAGCTCCAGGTTGGGAGGCGATGCCCTATAATCGAAGGCGAAGAGCACGGCGGAAAGCCTAATCCCTTCTGCATATCGAAGAAAATAGTATATCATATACTGGGAAGCTCGCACCAGTATGCAACTTGAACTAGTGGAGAAATTTTTTTTACCTTTGCTCCAAAAATCGCAGGGTCGGAAGCCATAACCGGCGACGCCATCTCCAAAAAGCAAAATTTCTGCTTCCAACAAAAAAACTACCGAGGAATAATAACACAGAATCAATCGGCAAGAATGAAATCGACGAGTAAAACACCACTCGATCAAGCACAAAGAAAAACACTTGATCTGGAAGATTTCGACTGCGGATTGGATCGATTCGATAGAGCGATGAGATGAATCAACGAAGGTGAAGGAGAACAGCAGTGCGTTGGCCGCTAGCACGACTCCCACATGTTTACGGATCCGAGACGGGCAGGAGCCGCTCGGATCCGCTTCGAAGTTAGCTAATGGAAACCCTAGCAAAGTCCTCTCAGGTGGACCCAATAACCGTATCCGACCCAATAACCCGGTATCAAACTTGGGTCTGTTTACTAGAATGGGTTACGGGTATTAATTCACTTTCTTTTATCAAATCCTTTTGGGTAAAAATAAAAAACAGGACGTTTAAATAAAAAATGATTATTCTGTAGTTGTTAGAAATTAATTATTTTAAAATAATTTTAATTATTTTAAAATAATTTTGATTAAATATTTTGATATATTAATATTTAAAATTTTGATTAATTTAATATTCAATATTTATTATAGTGCGTAAAAGTTACTGGATAATTTAAAAAGTTAACTATTTCAGTATTTAAAATTTAAGATTTATGATTTA
>NW_027430978.1:0-3812 GCF_044706935.1 Curcuma longa | reverse complement strand
CAAAAGATTTGTTGCTCCAGCCATTTAACACCTTCACATGCATTAACTTCACCAAAAAATTGAATATAGAAAAATTTGTGCAATTGTGGTACAACTCTTTTTTTGCTGCTTCAAACATTGAAGTATAACTTCCTCTCATATCATTTGGATTCATATTTGCAGGGATATCATCGAATTGAGGTCCGCTGATGTTGATATTTTGTGCATTTCTTAAATCAGTAAACATGTCTTCAAAATCATCGTCTTCAAAATCACAATCGTTTGCAGTTTCATTATCAATACTTATATTACCAGATGATGTAGCAGCTTCTCCATGAAAATTCCAGACTTTATATAATTTGTCAAATCCCCACCTATAAAGATGTCCTCGAACATAATCCAATTCATATTTAAATAAATTGCCACACCGCCGACATGGACAACGAATTTTTGATAAATTCGAACTTATCATATAATTCTCCGCCATCTTTAAGAACTCATGTAACCCATTTATATATTCATGGCTAATCCGATTCTCGATCATTATCCAATTTTTGTCCATATTTAAACAACCTGGTGAAATACATGAAAATTTTCATACCCTAAAATAGCTCAAAAAAATCATAATAAGAGAATAAGAAAATCTACGGAAAGTTAAGGAAAAAAGAATAAGAAAACTATATCCTAAACAAATATCAATCCAACAACTATAATCTGCTATAGCAACTCAATTTTCCACTAAAGTTTTCTTCTTCTATTCTCTTCTGTTCATTGTTCTACAAAATATATTCTTTCCAACATAAGGATATCAAAATTGATATTTTTTATCTAAGAACTAAATTTTAATTAAATGTTCTCCATGGATTTTATAGAGACTATTGGCAAGAGGTGATCAAGTTCCCTTGTAAAGATGATCACGGCGAAGGAAGATATGAAGCACAATTTAGCACTCACACTATGAAGATATGCTATGAAAAAGGGTTTTAAGAAGAGCTTATAGTACAGCAGTGGACCTTGAATTTTCTTAAGGAACAAAAATATATTCATCATAAAGAGATACCACAAGATCAGGAGGAGAAATTCTATTTGTAAGTGACACAGATGCAAATAGAATGGAGACTAAGGTGAAAACACCTTGATTCCAGGATGAAGGAATCTAGAGACAACTCTTATGAGAGTAAAATAACTGATACTCAACATTAAAATTAACCTTCCTGTTTTGTGATCTTTCTGATTTCTATTAGATCAATCCAATTCTTCTTGTTAAATGCAGTTACAGTTGGTCATGGTATTCAGCTTGCTTTGCTAGTCTTGCAAGTTCTGTTTTACAGATCATTGATCACAATCAGGTTTAAAAAGAGGACTGCTAATTTGTCAACTTTCTAGCAGAGGAAAGCAAAGGCACAAGAAGTCAGCCATTGGCACATTACTTAGCATGAGTGTTTGCAGAAGAGTTAATGCTCATGAATGTTTACATGAACCCTAATCCAGACAAAAATAGAACAAAAATAGACAAAAAATAGAACAAAAATAGACCTGATGAAACACACATGAACCCTAAAGCGTATCGAATGGGCAAAAATAGAGCTTTCGAATGCAGTGACGGAAGAAGAACCCTAATCCATCGGAGAAAAAACGGAAAAGAAGGAGTAGGAGAAGAAAGGGATTACCTGGAGATCACGAGAATGTGGACGCGACGAGAAGAACAGAAAGATGGTTCACGGCAATATCTACTTCCCTTGTAAAGATGGTTGGCGATGTGGAAAGCTCCTAGGCAGCTCTCCAACCTCTCGCTGTAGCCGGCGAGCAGACACGCGAAGAAGAGTGGAGGAAGAAGAGGGAAGATCGCGAGCTCTCCAACCTCTCGCTGTAGCCGGCGAGCAGACACGCGAAGAAGGAGGAAGAAGAGGAGAAAGGGTTTAGGGCACGACATATTGCATTGGCAGCTCTGGTACATCACATTTGGAGGGCCCGGAACCGCAGCATGCATGAGGGGCAGAGAATTGATGAGGAGGCACTTATCCGGCGAGTTCAGACACATGTCTACCGAGCGATGGGGATTTATACAGATCGGGAGCTGCGGCAGGAGCGGGTCACGGGGATACGGGACGTCTTGGGATAGGATTCATGGCATATTCATTATTTGGCATCATGCATACTTTATTTACATTAGGTGTTTTCAGTTATTGCTTGCATGCATTCCACTTAGTGATCAGTACATGTATAGGCTAGAGAGATATGGTACTGTACATTATCATGCATATTCACACGCATACATACATATCATGTAGTTACATTAGGGGGCATCCCACAGCATGATTGTAAAAAAAAAAAAAAAAAAAAAAAAAAAAAAAATTTGGGTGCATGGATCCACCCCTCTAGATCCATCTAGTCCGCAGCAAACGGCTCGCGGTAAAGACGTCCCAAATCCGTTGATGGCTGAGGTTTTGCCAAAAAGCCTATGAGGGTGAATAGGTCCACCGATAATGACCTATCTAGTCCGTAGAAACGGCTACGGTAAAGACACGTCAAATCCGTTGATAGCTGGCCACTTGCTAAAAGTGAGCGGGAGTGATGGAGGAGCGCTGTTGGTGGCTGGAGGCTGGGATAGGATATGATGGTGGCTGGAGACTACGGAGAGCTGGACAGTGGTGGCTGATGAGGCCTGGTGATGTTGAGAGATGTCGGGGCTGGCCTGGAGGATGGCGGGCACCGCATGAGGATGACTATTGCTTCCCCTGGTGTTGACAGTTGGCAGTGCATACTCGACGAGTGGATGATGGCATGGATGATGTTGATGACGGCTGGAGGAGAGCACCGCACGAGGGGGGCTGCTGCGCCCCCAGATGCTGATAGCTGATGTGCATATTTCACGAGCGGATGACGGCGCCGGTGGATGGATGGTACTTCACGACGAGACGGGGGGAGGACTACCCTCACCCTTCATCATGTGGCGCAGGCTGATGGATGATACTTCACGAGCAGGCGGGGGAGGGCTACCCTCATTCTCAGGAGGATGGCCCGACCCTCGGAGACAGATTTTGCTGGCGCAGGCTGATGGATGATACTTCACGAGCAGGCCTACCCTCATTCTCAGAGGATGGCCCGACTACCTGAGGAGGATATCAGAGACAGATTTTGCTATTCATAGACCTGAGTAGAGTGGGATGTTGATGAGCATTGTATTCATGAGAGCACATGTACAGCTTACCTGTGGCACCTGCTCAGATCTGACACATCGTCAGACATGATATGAGTCGACGCCATAGGAGCTCCTGTATGGTTGTGCAGTTTCTTTGATGATTTATATATTTACCTTTCATCAAAAAAAAAGACGAATCTTAGCGACGAAGGAAGGAAGTGTTTTCGCCGCAAATAATTAGATTAGCGACGATATTTTTTTTTTTTCGCCGCAAATAATTATAATGGGTTAGCGACGAATTAATATATTCGCAGCTAACAAAACTGGTAAAAGAAGTTAGCGACGAAAATTCAATGTTTCGCCGCAAAAAACGCTGTCGGAAAATATTAGCAACGTTTTTTTAATTTCGTTGCTAATGGTTAGCGACGAAATTTTATATTTCGTCGCTAAAAATTTAGTTTAGCGACGAAATAATTTTTTCGCCGTAAATACTTACAATTAGCGACAAAACATAAATTCGTCGCTAATATTTCGTCGCTATTTTACTCAATTGTTGTAGTGGGAGTTGAGGTAGGTTGCCTAAACGTTCGTAGTATTGATATAACAAGGCAACCTGTTGGTGTGTAAGGTCTATTGATCTCTTAAATTCCTCCTCTCTGTTCAACTCCTATTGCTCTGTTAAAAGCGTAGC
>NW_027430977.1:0-9092 GCF_044706935.1 Curcuma longa | reverse complement strand
AAGGAGAAGAAGCAAGACAAGGGATGCCGGCCCTAGGAGAAGAGAAGCAATGTAAGAGGAGCTTGGGCGCCGACCCTAAAGGAAGGAATAAGGGAACTTGGGCGCCGACCCTAGGGGAAGAGAATAGGAGAATTATATGTTCCTATAACACCGCCCCTTCTCCTCCCTTTATAGCCTTGCCGCCCTAGGGAGTTTAGAAAAAAATAACAGAATTAACGGAATTCTATTGAGGTGGATACGAGGCTTTATATAGAGGGTACAACAAGGACCTAGAGGAGGAATTGGTTTAGGCCTCCTGATGAGCTTGGGCTTCCATGTTCGGCTCGAACATCAAATTCAAGTCCATTAATAATAACTCATACCACTAAAGGGTTATTATTGAACTACCGCACCAATCCCATATTACAATATGGGTTCCTTCTTATTATGAGTGCATAAATCTCTCTATGTTTAAGATATCGTATGTCCGTTAATTAAATGAGTTACTGACAACTCAATTAATTAACTTCTAATTCTCAAGAATAGTACCACTCAACTTTATTATCATGCCGGACTAAGTCCACCTGCAGAGTTTACATGATAATCCTTATGAGCTCCTCAAGGGGACATCATTAGCCTAAATAATTAGGACACAAATTCCTTCTATAATCAACAACACACCATATACATAGCATTATCTCCCAACTCATCAGGCCTATTGATTTAACGAATAAATCTCACCTATTGAAAAGTTAAAGAAATAAATACTAAGTATACGTGCTTGTTATTATATAAAGATTAAGAGAACGCACATCCATAATAACAGAGGTCTTGTTCTTTTATATAGTCAGTATAAAAAGAACAACCTCAAACGGTCCTGCTCAATACACGCAAAGTGTACTAGTGTAATTTTATAGTCAAGATAAACTAATACCAATTACACTACAACCGTTCCAATGGTTTGTCCTAATCCATCTTGGTTGTGAGCTACTATTTATAATTTATAAGGAACTGATAACATGATCTTCTGTGTGGCACCACACACCATGTTATCTACAATATAAATTAAATGGACATCTGCATTAACTTATATAAGAAATACAAAATACAAACATTTGACCAATGTGATTTTTATTTCAAAATATTTCAAAATAGATGTTTATACAAAAGCTAGGCTTATAGTATACATCCTAACAGTGACTACACAAGATTTCTATCAAAAATCAATCCAAATAATTCATTGGATGGGAAGGTAGAACAAACTGAAAAAATATATCATTTTGAGATGTCAGATTGACCTAGAAATAACAAATAAAAATAAAAAAGACTATATGGGCACATATACATCTATTAAACCATTGCATGTCCTAATCTCAAATAAAAAAGGTTGAGGGTTGTTGCAATAGGCCTAGGCAACCATAAATTATATGAGGGTCCTTATTGTCCAAGTAATGTGAAGGCCCTTATTGTTGCAATAGGCCAAAACCATAAGCCAGATTGACCTAAAACTGACTCTCTTTTCTGTAAGCCTAGGCCATTACTCATAAGTAATCTGAGGGCCCTTATTGTCCAAGTACATATGCTAAGGATGGGCTAAGAAGTCGCCAAAAATATCCCATCAAATTAGCATTCAAAAATAATACAAAATGAGTGCAACAGTTCTTGCATAATTGTCAGCAAATGTGGATAAATAAGCTAGTACATAATTATAGAATTAGGTTGACATCATGAAATATAGGACCATTTTCGAGGAAAGGAGTAAATTTAATCGATGTGATGATTAGGAGAAGAATAAACACATTATGTTCACAGAAAATTAAATGATTGGAGGAAAGACTAGAGAAATAGATAATATAGGTTTCAAATTTAATATATCAAAAATTAAAAAAATAAATTTGGACTCGTAAGGATCATAAGGATAAGTTGTCGAAGTCAAGGAATTTGAAAATATAACAATTCTACTAAAAAAGATATTAGAAAATGAGATACTAAATATTATGTGTTTATGCCCCTCAAGTTAGATTTGACAGATTACAATGACCGACCACTAGAGCATAAAGTTAACAGAGCACAATGTTGGAACTCTACAAGTGACACTGTTGACTTAGGTTTGATAGTGGGTTTAGCCTAACCTTCGATGGTTAAACACTATGTAAGAGCTCCAATTGAGAGAGATAAAAAGGGCTCCACCTCAAGGAAGAAGAAGACAACAAAAGGAGCAAGATGATGATGTAGTTTAATCCTTTCATGATTTGGGCATCAAACTGGTCAGTAATTCAATCCTTCATGATCTGGACATGATAGACAAAGGGCTATATATAGGAGGTACAAAACAGGATGATGAAGAAGATTATAAAGAGATCAAAATCATTAAACAAATATGAAAACTAAAACTAAAAGTTGAGATATATAATTCATACATGTCCTCTTCAGTAAAGCAAAATGTTAAGCAAGTACATACCAATCCTTGGTCATAATATTTATAATTAAAAAAAACATGAAATATGTTACGTGTAAATACATGTACTATTTAATTGCATTTGTTGATGTTCTATTGAACAATGTGCAAACAGGGAATAATAGACTATGCCAATAATGTTAGCAAGTGTGAATGCTTATATAGTTACCTGTCTTGGAACCAAATTTGCAGAGGTAACTATTACTCTAAGACTTTCATCCCTCTGCAATACAATAATTTTTGGGTGATGGCATGCAACCCCCTGCTTCTTGCGGTCTTTCCCAAAGGCTATTTCATCTGGAAACATGGGGTAACTGCAAAAGACGTGATGACATGAAGCTGATTGTTGTTTTTACAGAATTGAAGGTATTTACCATAAACAACCTGAACTTTACATGGCAAAATCACAGAAAGCAAACATACACCAACAATAAGTTTGGATAATTTACATATGGTTGTGATGTCCTACTATCTTGATCAGCACTCCAGCATCTTTCAGTATTGTGGCATGCAATTGTAATTTCTAGGTGATTTGGCACTTGAAAACATGATAAAAACCTGTTGACATTTATGTATGCTAATTATCAGAAGAAAAAAAATGAATCCAAAAATTGGTTAGTTCATGTTTAAGAAACGCACCAAGCAACATCACATGTAAATGTTGCAATAAAAATTCGAACCACCGTTTTCAGAGGATGAAGAAGCTCAGACAGAGACACTCCTTCACAGTGGACAGGTGTGTTAGGACCTATGGACTTGAGACGATTTAGGAAGAACGTCCTTCCATCTGAGTGATTGAATCCCCTTCCGTCAGCTAAGAGGGATTGACAATTACTGCTTTCAATGGCTCCATCATTCTTCAAATTGGAGTCTCTGCTCTGAACTATCTGAATAGCAGCGTCATCTTGTAGGCCATGATTAATCTGCTCATTATCCCACTTGGCGCATTTGTCGGAATCTAGAGAAGCAAGGAAGGCATGCTCCAACGCTGGAGGTACATTGATGAGATTCCTTAGATAGGACACCGGATCGTCGCTGGCCAGTGTACTTCTCAGATGTCTCAGTAAAACTAGTGACTTGAGATCTACATCTCCGCATTCCAATCTGGTGAAAAATGGACTGTGACGGCCGATCTTTACCTCAGAGAAAACGATCAGCTCCACAGAAAATCCACGTTTAATTCTACAGCCGTATCTTATTCCACTCCTGCAAGAAAAGAGCACCTCGTCCCCGACAGCCAACTCAGCAACCGCCCCTTGCCGAACCCTGCGACCATTGACAAACACCCCATTGCGCGAAACTCTAGAGCCGGAGAAGTAGCTTCCGGACCGAAAACCCCGCCTAATCTCGCGCAGGTGGGAGCGGCGGGGAAGAAGGAAACCATCAAGTAACCGGAGCTTGCGATAATCCCCGTCGAGGAAGACCTGGCAGTGACGATTGCTTATGCATCGGTCAGGGAGAACGAGGTCGCAGTGGCGACGCCTCCGGCCGACGGTGTAGACTCTGTCGGATCGAAGGCAAACAAGATCGCCGGTGACAGCGCCGACGGGTCGAAGGTAGGCGAAGCCCAGATCTGAGAGCTGCGGTTCTTCCACTGCCCGATCGTCCTTCTTCTCGTTCAATTCCATAAGAATAGCGAATCAATCAAAGAGGTCAAACAATCAAGCAAAGAATGGGGGGCAAAATGATCAAACCAGAAGAACGAATTCGACCAAAGAATTAATCGCAGCGAACAAGCAATTCGAGAATATGAGATATGGAAATCGCAATGGAAGAATGGGGATCGTGGCGAAGCCCTAGTTCCCGCCGTTGGTTCTTTGTTTTTTCCCTCCTATTTTGTGCTCTCCTATTGGCCATTTCGTCCCCGAAGTTGAAGGCCAGCTCTCTTGAGCCAAATGTGAAATGGTTCGGTGCGACATTGAGATCCGAGTTCGGATTACTGGTAGTCATAAGTGCCTTAATCATTGCCATGATCGCACCTTTGTCTTGCGCTTAATCTGAGGGTTGTATGCCTTAGCCGCTTCCGCTAGGGCTTGCAACTTTATTCGGGCAGTAAATAAATTAAATATTTATAAATAAATTTAATATTTAATTTATTATAATTTTATTTATATTTATCAATATTTAAAAAGTTAATAAAATAAATAAGTTTAATTAAATGAATAAATTTAAATATTAGTTAGTTAATGTTTATAATTGCGTACTGTTAGTAATAATAATGGTCATCAAATAAGCTTATAAACTCTTATTAAACTTATAAATTAATAAAATAAAATAAACAGACAAGCTTAATATTAAATTCACTGACCAATTTAATAAGTTTTAAAATTTAAACATATTAAACAAACTCAAATTGAGAATTTAAAAATATCTAAACAAATCGAACTTAAATTTATAAAAAAGTAATTAAAGTAAACTTAAATAATTATTTTAAAATTTTTATTTATTTAAATTTGATTTGATTTAATTTATTTATTAAATAAGTTTAAATAATATAAATATAAATTTGGCTCAAGTTAACTTGAGCTTTGTAAGGATTCGTTTTGCTTAGTCCAAGAATTCTAAAATGTCTTGGTATGTTGCCTTTGTGTAGAACTCCTATGCTCAATTTAAGTGCCCTTGGATGCCTCGGTTTCCCCCAAAGATTTATGTCATTTCGACACCTAACGAGGGTTCTTTTGCTGGGTATGAGGACCCTTGCACATCTCAATCACTTCTCCCATGAGTTATGTTATTTCAATATGACACTTTTATGGGAGGCTAGTTGTTTTGTTTTTCTTATTAATTGAGATATCCAAGTCTTTGGTCCGATTAATTCTAGAGGTGGGTAATTTTCTCCTCTAATTCATCTAACAAATAAATTTGAAAACATGAGCAAATCCTGATGTGGTGGTCCAACATCACCAGTAGTTCGTGTTAGTACTCGTGCAAGATAAAAGGGTGAATAACTTCGATCGTTTCGTCTATTGAGTGTGTGCTCATCGTTTGAATACATAGTGGAAATCTTTACTCAAACTTAACACCACATGCATAACTTTAAGATTTTACTTAGTATTCATCTCCTTGAATCGACTAATTCAAGGCCTACTCCTAGCGATCTTCCTTCACTAAAATTTCCATCTTCTCGAATATCTTCTAGAGGCGGAGAAGCCTCTTGCAATAAACTTTCACACACAACAACAAGAATATCAAATACAAAAATGAATACAATGAAAGTAAGCTACTTTGTACGAATCTTACTTTGAGAGTTTTCTTGTTGTTTGGAATTGTCTTTATTGGTCTGGAAATGCATCGGGACTTCATCCTCAAATCTCTAAAAATTGACATCGAAAATCTCCTCAAAAACCTTCTTTTAAACTCTTTAGATCAAGGTTGATTTTCTCCATCAGTTGATTGATCTTACCCATCAGTCAATTGATATAATCTCGGACACAGTTCTTACTATTGAACAACCTTTGAGCCTTTTGAAATCTATCTGATTTTATCGATTATTTGAATATCAGTCAATTGATATACACAATCAATCTATTGTTAGCAATTAGTCGAATCTCCATTTAAATCGACATGCTTTTGTTCAGCTCCTAATCGATATTAGTCAATTGACATAACCATTAATCGACTGATGTCATTAGTCGAATCGAACAATCGAGTCAATGAGTTTCTGTTCAATTTCCAATTGACATTGATGTCAACCATCAATCAACTTATGCCATTAGTTGAGTTTTTCAATCAATTTCTTGAAGCTTCTGTGCGTTGTAAACTGTCATTAATCAATTGATCAAACCTATCAATCGACTGATACTATAATATTTTACTGCCCATGTTTACTATAGTAAGGTAACAGATCAATGTAGCAAGGTACTATAACAGCACTATAGCATATATACTATAGCAAATTGATTTTTTTGGATTTTACATCCATTAATCAATTGATACATCCGTTTTGACTTTATCAAAGTTGAATTCTCGCCTTGTCCAGTATTCAGTTGACCTCAACTTACCAAGACTTCTTTTACACAACATTTGATCAACCTTGACTTATAAAGACGTCCTTGTTGTCTAATCCGGTCAACCTTGATCTGCTGGGATTTCCTCATTGTCTAGTATCCAGTCAACCTTGACATACTGGAACTTCCTTATTACCTAGTATCCGGTCAACCTTGACTTATCAGGATTTCATCATTGTCTAGTATCCGATCAACCTTGACCTGCCAAGACTTTCGACCACCAAGTGTCTAGTCAACCCACTTGGACTTTTTTTCTTATGCCAATTTTATGTTGGACTTTGATATAGGGAATCCTATGCAACAACAATAAAATTCACAGTGGAAATAGGATCCCAACGAGCGATCCATACAAAAGAAGCTCGTACAAAGTTCAATTTATCTATTTAATAGATATATACCTTTGAAGTGTGTCCTTCGCTTATCACGCTTGTCCTTGGTTCATCGGATCTCTTGCACATTCATGCGTCTGTGCCTCTATGTGTATCTATACAAACATGATCTCAAGCTTCGAAGAAGAATCACCTTTGTGGTGCTAGCCACACAAAGAGATTCGGCCAAAACAAGAAGGACGAAAAAAAAGGAGTGTTTGGCCAAGAGGGAGAAGAGAGCTAAAAAATGCTTTGTTAATATTGAAAAGTACAAGAAAAAAACTTTTATATTCATCTTATGAATATGAAGGGTTTTTGCCTCTTTAGCTTCCCCACATTAAAGCTAATTAAAATCCAAATAGAGCATATGTTTCTCATATTGGCTCTTCATCATTTTTTCATCCAATAAAGAGAAAAACCCTTGGTCTTCCTCTCTAATTATTAATTTATTAAATATTTTAATAAATTAATATCTCATTCAAATTTGGTTGATTCTAATCTAAATGAGTCTAACTCAAATTAGACTCAATCCCATAATCCAATTGGATTCACTTGAGTCTAACTCAATTAATCCAATTCGGATTATATTTTAGTCAAACTAAAATCAATTAATCTCCGAAGCATCGTGTCCTTTGTGTGTAACCCAATAGGTTCTCGTAATGTTGGTAATGTGTTTAAACCGCTTTAGACACATAAGCAATGAGCGACATCTAGCAATGCATCATTGCTACCCAAGTGACGAAAAAATCGAGATCTGACCTAACCTTTCTATGACTACTATAATGTATGATAATGTCCTTCGATCCTCGATATCTAGATTGATCAATGTGGCATAGACCATGTCATCCTTGATATCAATCTTTGTGTTTTTTTATTCTCGAGTAGACTCATTCAAGCAAATAAATTTAATATCTCATATTCACTCATTTGAGCATGACCATGCATTGAGTAGTCCTACTCGATCAAGGAGCCCATAGATATCACTCTCATCATATGAGAGGGATAAATCCCATCTACATCACTCACATCCCTTCGCATAAGTCATTGCATACCCAGTGATCGTCTTTATAGTCCACCCTATTATGAGTGACGTTTGACGATATCAAAGTACATAACTCCTTATGTAAGGAACCGTAGTGAATTCAGGTCTCAAGATTATTCATACTAATAGTCATATGAGAAAGTTTATAACACTCATATAATGATCCATGAAACTTTCTCATGGCAGGTCAATTATATTCTCTAATATATACCCATGTGCCAACGTGATATAACATATACATGACTTGTGAGATTAAGTCATCAATTGACTTACATGCTAGTCTCATGCATTAATATTGTCCTTAAATATTAATACTTGACTAGGAATAGTTAAGAGTAGTGTTCTCTACATTATCTCACTATCAATTTAACTAATTGATATGATATAGATTAGAACCTACTACTCAAGGACATTATTATATTTAGTCATTTGGCACAAATATGAAGTAAATATAACAACCAAACTTTGCCTTTATTGACAATATAATATGATACAAAAATCCCTAGTCAATCATCACATAATTGGCTCTAGGACTACTAACAATCTCCCACTAGCATTAGTGTCAATCACTATAGTATCTAATACCCAGTGACCTAGTGTGACCATTATACTTCTTGTTGGTGTAGTTTTGCCCCAAGTATCAATTAGTTTTAATATTTGACTAAAAAGAGCACGAGATCTGTGGAAGATGTTTGAAGGCGTGAGTCTAGGCTAAGGGATGAAGAAGAAAGTTGAAAGGTGAGTTTCAGCTTCATCAGTCAACCGAGATGATATTAGTTGACTAGTGTCCTGATCCAAAATACACAGAAAATTTAGTCGAGTGAAAAGTAGAGACCAGTCGACTGGGTAAGTCCCAGTCGATTGGTATTCAAACGTTAGAGTTGACAGCTGAAGAAATAATGCAAATCTACAGTAGTCATTGGAGCCCACTAGTCGACTGGTCCTGAGACAGTCGATTGGTATCACAAAAATATAAAAAGTAGCTATTCACCCCCCTCTAGTAAACGCAACGGTCCCAACAAGTGGTATCAGAGCAAGGTTAGCTTCAAAGGAACTCACCCTCAACCGGAGCATCTAGATGGCGTTTCAAGAGGGATATAACATCGCACGACCTTCATATTTTGATGGTAATGATTTTGTCTATTAGAAAGGTAAGATGAAATATTATCTGATGAATGATATTGAAAATTGGTTTAGTGTTGAGATGAATTTGAAAAATCAAAGGATGCACTTGGAGC
>NW_027430976.1:0-9649 GCF_044706935.1 Curcuma longa | reverse complement strand
CACTGACCCTAGCAAGGTAAGAAGAGGCTTCAATGGGCACCGACCCTAAGGAGGTAATAAGAGAATTGAATTGTGTAATAACACCCCTCCTCTCCTCCTTTTATAGCCTTACCACCGACCCTAGGAAGTTTAAGAAAAAATAAAAGAATTAACAAAATTCTATTTAGGATTAATCAAATTCTGTTAAGATTAACAGAATTCTGTTGGGGTGAATACGAGGCTTTATATAGAGGCTACAACAGAAACCTAGAGAAGGAATTGGTTTAGGCCTCCTGATGGGCTTGGGCTTCCTGTGTTTGACTTGAACACCCAACTCAAGTCCATCAATAATAACTCATACTACTGAAGGGTTATTATTGAACTACCGCACCAATCCTATATTACAATATGAGCTCCTTCTTATTATGAGTGCATTAATCTCCCTGCGTTTAAGATATTGTATGTCCGTTAATTAAATGAGTTACTGACAACTAAATTAATTAACTTCTAATTCCAAGAATAGTACCACTCAACTTTATTATCATGCCGGACTAAGTCCACCTATAGGGTTTACATGATAATCCTTATGAGCTCCTCAAGGGGACATCATCAGCCTAAATAATTAGGATACAGATTCTTTCTATAATCAATAACACACCATATAAATAGTATTATCTCCCAACTCATCAGACATATTGATTTAACGAATAAATCTCACCTATTGATAAGTTAAAGAAATAAATACTAAGTATATGTGTTTGTTATTATATAGGGATTAAGAGTACGCACATCCATAATAATAGAGGTCTAGTTCGATTATATAGTCAGTATAAATCGAACAACCTCAAATGATTCTGCTCAATACACATATAGTGTACTAGTGTAATTTTATAGTCAAGATAAACTAATACCAATTATACTACAACTGTTTCAATAATTTATCCCAATCCATCTTGGTTGTAAGCTACTATTTATAATTTATAAGGAACTGATAATATGATCTTCTGTGTGGCACCACACACCATGTTGACTATAATATAAATTAAGTGGACAACTGTATTAACATATATAAGAAATATAAAATGTAAATATTTGACCAATGTAATTCTTATTTCAAAATAGATGTTCATACAAAAGCTAGGCTTATAGTATACATCCTAACATGTATAATGGTGGAGGAGCTACCTACTCATATGGGTTCAATCATTGATTTCAGCCCACAAGATTTAGAGGGTGGGTGATCCCCATAATGATATCTTAATCATTTGCACCACGGTGGCTAGCTTTGATGTCACCTAGGTCTTCATTGATATCGAAAGTTTAGTTACTATTCTCTTTTTAACAACATTAAACTTGATGGAGGTTAAGGCAAAAAGACTTACATCCTGTGACCACACCACTCTTTGTATTCTCTAGGTATGCCATTCAATTTCTTAGACAAATTAAGTTACTCATCTCTCTGGGTGATGAGCCGAGGTGACGAATCATCATGACCACCTTTATTGTGGTGTAGGTACCTTCATCATATAATATTACTTTAGGTGTCTAACTGTCAACGCTTTATAAGTTGTGACATCTCCATATCATCACAAGATCAAGTTCTCATTGAAAGCAGAAGTGGGAGAAATCTGAGGAGATCATCGAGCTTCAAGGGGATGCTATGTATAAGTAATCTGTACAAACCAAGAGAGGTCTCGCTCGATAACTACTCGAGGCAGGGAAAGGAGATAGTCAAGGGAAGTTCATGTGGTACAAGAAGAAGACCCAACATTCTTATCCAATGCAGAGATAAAGATGATAGTTGTTGTGCCCAACCAATTGAAGAAGACCACCCAAGTTTCAAAAGGACTCAGCCCTGAGCTAAAGGGAGTGTCTAACTCGAAATTGTTGGGACCGGTGCGTTCGCTAGAGGAGGTGGATATCGTTTTTCGATCTTTCCTGCAAAAATTATTAGCGGAAGCACAAAAACAAAAGTAAGATAAAAGAAACCAACGTTAACCCGTTCGATTTACTTGGTATCCACCTCTATGAGGTGACTAGTCCAAGGATCCACACACAGCACACGACCTTTCCACTATGAAACTTCTCCTTCTCAAAGCACTCTTTGAAGGCGAAGAAATCTTTACAAACCGATCTCTTCATTGTACAAGATTAGTAGTGAGGTTTAGAGGAAGAAGAATGAAGATTACAGAGATTGGAGTTCGTGCAAGAATGAAAGAATGTGAACAGTTGTTTCTCCAATCGTCAAACTACATTTTTATAAATTCTCGACATCAGTCGACTGGCTCAGGAGGCAGACGACTGATGGGCTTCAATAGCTAATTAATTCGCGTTTAATTCTCCAACTGTCAGTCTAATGTTTGTCTGTCAGTCGACTGTTCCATCCACCAGTCGACTGGTCCAAGCAAAACACTCGACCAATCTTTCTGTGTGCTTCTGGATCAAGTCACCAGTCGACTGATGGTAGTGTCAGTCAACTGGTCAAGCTGAAAATCCCCTTTCAGCTTCCTTCTTTATCCCTTAGCCTTGACGCAAGCTTTCAAACATCTTTCTCAAGCCTCGTGCCCTTCCTTGCACTTGCTTGAGACATTTCCCTTAGCTTCGTCGTGCTAAGTCTCCCTTTGTCAAGAGGTCGCGCCTCTAGGATTTCACATTTGTCAAGAGGCCGTGCCTCCGGGACTTCACCATTTGCCAAGTGAATTTTCTTGTGAACTCAATTCACACAAGTTAGATTATGAACATTGTCTAACTTAAACTTATTTTAGCCAAACATTAAAATTCAATTTCACTTGGGGAAAGACTGTACCAATAGGAATCTAGACATTTTCACGTGGTCTTCAAGGGTCTTGAAAGGAATCTCTCCAAAGGTGATTGAGTCTAATACTTGACCAGAGGAATCTCTCTAGAGGTGATTGAACCGTGACATTTGCGTTTGAGGACCTCAATTATAAATGTTCATTGCTAGAACTTCAAGGTTGTGCCTTTAGAGGTAATGATGAATCTCTATCTTCATCTAATAATGAGAATTTTCTTAAATTGGTGAAGGCTTTTGCAAAAATAAGTATAAAATTGATAAAGTTATACTTGAGAATGCTCCAAAAAATATCCAATATATCGCTCTAAAAGTTCAGAAAGAAATTTTATATATTATGGCCAATAAAGTATGACTGATAGTTCATAAAGAAGTTAGAGATAAATGCTTCTATATTCTTATTGATAAAACATGAGATACATCTAAATGGGAGCAAATGATAATTATTTTGAGGTTTGTGAACAATTATAGGATTTTGATAGAAAGATTTTTTATCATCAAAAGTGTTAGTGACACTACCTCATTGAATCTGAAAAAAGTGATATCAAATATTCTTGTACATCATGACCTCCAAGTTAAGAAAATCGAAGGCCAAGGATATGATGGTGTAAGCTATATACGTGGCAAATAGAATGGACTTCAGTTATTATTTCTCATAGATTGTCTCTATATATATTATGCCCAATATTTTATCCATCAATTACAATTGATATTGGTTTATGCAACCAAAGATGTTAGTGTTATTTGAGAATTCTTTTCTCATTTAGATAATACTATCAATATTGTCACTTCTTCTACTAAACACGTTGTTAAATTACATACTGCTCAGAAAAACCAAATTGTGCATATGTTGATAATTGGAGAACGTGATTTTGGAAGTGGGGCTAATCAGATTGGTAATTTGCAGTGAGCAAGAGTTACTTGTTGGAGTTCTTACTATGACTCAATAAAAATCTTGATAGGTATGAACGTTGCAACTTGTAAAATTTTTGAAGTTCTCAGTGATCATTCTCCAAATGAAAGAGCTAAGGCTAAAGTTCATGGGATTTACAGAAACATGGCAAGCTTTGAATTTGTAATTATTTTACACTTAATGTATAAAATTATAAAAATAACAGATACTTTTTGTCAAATTCTTCAAAAAAATCTCAAGACATTTTGACTATTATTATATTTGTCTCTATTATCAAAATTATCCTTCAAGAACTTAGAGAATGTAAGTGGGAAGAATTTCATCATGAAGTGAGTTTTTTGTTTAAGAAATGAAATTGATGTGTCTAATCTTGATTGTCTATATAAGATCGATCATTCTCGTCAGCAAATTACAGTTGAGCATTATTACCACTTTGATATTTTTAATACAGTAATAGATTTCATCTTAATGGAATTAAATACTTGATTTAATGAGTCATTTGTGGAACTTCTTTTCCTTCGTATAATTTTAAATTTTAAAAATTTATTTGACTCAATTAGCAGTGATGATATTTGCAAGCTTACAATAAAGTTTTATCCTAAAGCTTTCACAAATCAAGACATCGTTACTTTGAAATGTGAATTGGTACATTATAAACTTGATGTGATGCAGAATTTGAAAGCTTCTACACTTATTGAGTTATGTCAGCAATTGACTGAAAGTGGACAGTCAAAGGTTTATGTTACTTTGATTAGATTGATTCAACTTGTTTTGATGTTATTTATTTTTATTACCACTATGAGTAAGATTTTTCAATAATGAAGCATATGAAGATGACACTTTGTTAAAAAAAAAAAGATGACTTTCTTAAAGATTGTTTGACAATTTATATTGAACAATATCTAGCTAAGGATACAGATATATATTCTATTATATATGAATTTTATATTTTAAAATTTCATAGGACACAACTTTATTGAACAGTATAATGTAATAATTTTTTTAATTATATATATAATTTATTATATTAAGTTCAAGCCCTTTAATTTTAATTTTTGAATTCATCTCTAGAGTGGGCCAAGATAAATACGAACAATGAGAGACACAAGATGACTTTTTTAAAGATTATTTGACACTTTATATCTAACAAAATTTAATTAAGGATATTAGATATACATTCTATTATAGATTAATTTTATATTTTAAAATTTTATAAGACATAATTTTATTAAATAGTATAATATAATATTTTTTTAATTATATATATAATTTATTATATTAAATTCAAGTCTTTTAATTTTAATTTTTGGATTTGTCTTTAGAGTGGTCACAAGATAAATACAAATAATGAGAGGCACTAAGTAAATTGTAAATTGCTCAGAGTAGAATCGATCGACCGTAAAAGTGGCAATGCAGGCGTACTCTTCAGGGCCACGCTTCAGAAGCAAGTAACGAGGCATTGATGATGCAATGCCAGGGATAAGCAGGTACAGCAGTTCACACGGCAGATGACCAAGTGCAAAGCCAATAAAATAGTCGTAGAAGTAGCAGCGGTTAGATAACAAAGTGCGTCTAAAAAGTAAAGCGAGGGAGAGCTAAAGGAGAGCTTCTTGCCCTATCTCTCGTCGTCACGAAAAAAAAAAAACTGATCAAACTTGAGTGGACAAATATCACAAGGCAGCGTAGTTTACTCCGGGTAAGTGGGGGTGGCTCATTCGATGGATGTAAAAGTAAAAGAGTTGTTGGGGGTGGATTGATAGATCTCAAACAAAGTGTTCGATGGTCCCTTGCGTGCTCTTTGTTGTCAACAGATTTGCAAGAGAGACCAAGTTCCTTCTCCCTCATCTCATGGAAATCATCAATAACTAGCCAAACGGAAAGCACTGGTGGTGACATTGATAACTAGGAGAGAGTTAGGGTTTCGTTGTACTTGAGGGGATATATACACATACCACCTTAATTCACGAGATCCACTGACACCTACCAACAACGACACAAATTGATGAGAAGCCACAAAATATTGGATCTCTATCTCCTCCTCTTCTTCTTCTTCTTCTTCTTAGCCGCAGCTGTAGCTGACTCTCCTCCTTCCTTCCTTCCTTTACCAGTCGTACTACTTTGCAGCTTTGTCTGTTAGCTTTAGAGATCAGATCAACTGGAGAACAGGTGGTGGGCGGGAGGCGCGGCGATGGCCGGGGTCGACTCGGTCGTCGCTACCTCATCTTCTGCTTCCCCCTCCCCCTCACTCCACCTGCAAGATCCCAACCTCAACGCGAACCACTGCGCGCCTACAAATAACGCCGCCGTCGGCAACCAACTCCTCGAAACTGGCAACGACCGCGGCGGATCCGGCGGACCTGAAGGTGGACGCCGACCACGCGGCCGCCCCGCCGGGTCCAAGAACAAGGCCAAGCCGCCGGTTATCGTCACGCGCGAGAGCCCCAACGCGCTGCGCTCGCACGTGCTGGAAATCTCCGACGGCGCCGATGTGATGGACGCCGTCGCCTCCTTCTCCCGGCGAAGGCAGCGCGGGGTCTCCGTGCTGAGCGGCAGCGGCGCCGTGGCCAACGTCACGCTCCGCCAGCCGGGTGGCGCAGTTCTCGAGCTCCACGGCCTCTTCGACATCCTCTCCCTCTCCGGAGCCTTCCTCCCGGCGCCGTCCCCGCCGGGTATCACGGGGCTCACCGTCTACCTCGCTGGCGGGCAGGGGCAGGTCGTGGGAGGGAGTGTCGTCGGGGAGCTGTTGGCGGCGGGTCCGCTGATGATCGTAGCCGCCACCTTCACCAACGCTACCTACGAGCGGCTGCCGCTGCCGGACGACGACACCGAGGCCGCCGCTGGTTGCCTCCGGAACAGCCCCCGATCGCAGCAGCAACCTCCATCCCCTGGCGGCGAACAGTCAGGCGCCGATCCGCCGACATCGTCCGCACCGCTCTTCAATCTGCAACAGAATCTACTACCCAGCGGACAGCTGGCCCAGGAGATGTTCGGCGGAAATCCAGCGTGGGCATCGCGTCCGCCGCCGTCCTACTGACGATGAGTAAAATTATATTATTCTCACATCCAAACTTGATTGCAAACCCGTTATAGTTTTTGTTTTCTTCTATTTAGCATTTTCATCTCAGTTTCCGGCCGGGGCCAATCTATCAAATTTCTAATGTGTTTTGACTCAAATACTAATTCTTTTGAGTTCCTATTACTTGGCTTCCGATATGCGTGCTTACTCTAATTAACAACCATTCTAAATTCACTTTTTGATAATCTGTACGGCCGTATTTGATACGATATTAATATTCTGCATTACCATATCGATGTATAGTTACTATTTCTCATCTCTTCTTTTTCTTCTGCGATATCATTATCTCTGCCTAGCTAATTCTTTTATCATTAATGGATCCTGAATTCACAAACATGCTAGGACTCAAGTAGATAATAAGTCATGAAGTGGTGGAACATAAAAAAAATTCAAACCGTAGAAAGAGCAGTTCAAATCCATATATAAATGATATTATTTGGGAGAAGTTTAACCTCGTTCCTGCTAGTGCAGGGCGCTATTCATCTCCACCTCTAACGCTCTAATTGGATCTTGCAATCTCTTCCATTAATTCTGAATGAGGATTGTCACACAACTAATCTATTGAAATGGGTCAAAGACCAGAACCTATTCATCTGCATCTATCGGTCATCATCTTTGTCACGTAATAGAATGTCGCCATTATTCTATAATTTCTTCTCCTCTCCTCTCTTCTCCTCATTCAGCTTCTTAACGTTTTACATATACAAACATCCATATAATTGATGGCTCATCTCTATACTTGTACTCCATGTGCAAGGCACTCTCATATTATTCTCCTCTAGCGTGACCGTGAGGTTGGCTTTGGTGATTGGCTCATCCTGATAGACTGTTATATATCGTTATTCTATTCGATATCATATCTATAAGATGGATCTACTTCCAACTTGTATTTTTGAAGTTCCTACACACCATGCATCTAGCTTAGCCTCTGTTTGGGAGGAGGTGAGGGGAAGGGAAGGAAAGGTAAGGAAGGGGAAAAAAAAAATTTACCTCTGTTTGGGATGAGGTGAGGTAAGGAGGGAAAGGGGAAAGGAGGGGAAGTGTTCCCCTTCCATGCTCATAAATAGCTACAATTTCTTACACCCCAAATCGGGGTGTAAGGAAGGGGAAGCCAATATTACGAATTTTTATTCCAATTTTACCCACTGCGAAGGAAGGGGACGCGTCCACTCCCGCTCTCGCCGATGCTCCGCTCACCCACTGCGTCGCTCCTCCGCCGCTGCTGCCTCCACTCGTTCGCCCCTCCGGCGCCGGTCCTCCATTCCTCTTCGAAGGACGCCTACTTCGCTGCCATCAGCCACATCGCCGGCGTCGTCCATTCCTCTTCGAAGGACGCACACAGATCGATCACAGGCAACGAATTCTAATCAAAAGAATTGATGGCTCAAGAAGCCGAATCCACAAAAACAAAAACCCCAGAAAAGATCTAATTTTTTTCTTCTTCTCTTTTTTCTTCCGTCGCAAGAACAAATCGAGCGCACTGAGATCTAACAACAAAACGGAGGAACATAATCTTCTTCTTCTCCCATCTCATCCGCTGCGCATTCCTATTCCCCCTTTCCTTCTCTAGCACTGAAATTTGGACCGCGAGATCGCGAAGAACGGGGAGAAAGGGGATTTTTGGAACAGACCAAAAGCCATCGTCTTCTCCCTTCACCACCTCAACTCCCCCGGTGGTCGCGTGCCGATCGGCGCCTCTGCAGGCGTTGGGAGGGGCTGCCCGGGCGGGGGCTCGGCTGCCGCGAAGACTTTCAGCCTCGAATCTGGCGAGATGTCGGAAAAGAGCAACGGACTGAGAAAGGATATTTTTGACTTTCTATATTTTTAACTTGTAAATCCTTTTCTTTTAACCTTCCTTTCCTCCCAAACAAGGTTATTGATCTTCTTCTCCCTTCCCTTCCCTTCCCCTCCCTTCCCTTTCCTTCCCCTTCCATTAATGAACCGTCCCTCACCCGATCCAAACAGAGCGTTAGTATTGTGCCTACTTTGAAGGGAGGCACTGATTTTGTAGACTTTGGAAGGAGAAATTTCTCCTCTCCTGCCTATGTTTTCTTAGGCAACAATTACTACGGGAGGAAAGCTAAAGTCCTCGCATGGAAATTTCTTTGGCCACTCATGCATGCATCTTGCCATAATGAAGTGGAAGCATATATTGACTTTCATGTCTAAATAATAATAATAATAAAAAGATAAACCTTTTGACAAGGAAAAAAGACGATGAGTAGAAAGGAGGTCATGAGATTGTTGCGGTGAAGACGACGACCAACTTGCTGCAAAAGGTTGGAATCCGTCGACCTAGCGGCCCCACACGATCGGCCCCCCGACCATCTGTGAGGAGGTAAATCACGGTGAATGCGGGACTGGCCAGGGCATAGTGGTTGAAGGATTTGGAAACATGACACATTTTGATGTTATCGCATGTGCGCCATGAGCCTTCGAACCGCCTACCTCATGCTGCAAGCTCCCATGCCCTGACCAGCTGCTCCCGCCCGTGGGGGCAACGACGACCAACTTGCTTGGAGAAGCTAGGAGGCCATGGGGAGAGAGTGACGCACGTAGAAGATGGCAAGCTCTATGGAGGTAGAGCTGTAGAAGCAGAGGCGGTGAATACGACGATGAGTAAGATGATATTTGTGATGAAGGCAATAATGAGCTAGAAGAAGTGTTAAAGTCGGTCGACAGTGAGCTACCATTAGGTTTAATTAGGTCAATTCCCTCTACCTTCGTTGCAGCAACTGATAAAATTTGTCACTCAGCGCCAATCATCTGTGAATTTTTTTCCTCTCTACTCCTTCCCTTGGTCGACTTCCTTAGAAAGTTATGTCTCTCTAGCTTCCTCTTATTGATTCTCATCTCTCCTAATCTATAT
>NW_027430975.1:0-36835 GCF_044706935.1 Curcuma longa | reverse complement strand
TCGTGCCCATCAGCAAGCCATTCTAGCTTGAAAAAGAATAGAATTGTATTGTTTCTTTTGACGGGAAGTAGCTTGAAATTATGAGGAGAGGAAAAGAACACTGCTATTCACTAACTCAGAAGTATCATAATGTGCTGCTGAATAGCTTAGTTTATGAACTACAAGATATCAGATGCAAGCCATTGTTATCGATATTTTCTGAATCATTAAGAACCGCCGCTAAAAATTTCTTTTTGCGGCGGTTAATTGAAACCGCCGGGAAAAAGGATAATAGCGGCGGTTTTAAGAACGCTAAATAACTGCAGCGGTTTTAAGAACCGCCGCTAAATAACTGCCGCAAAACCGTGATTTTTTAGTAGTGACATACAAATATCATGTGAACGACCCGTAATCCAGTCAAAAAATATCTCACATTAAAATAGGATGAACGACCTGCAATCCATCCCATGAGATGCCTCACATAAAAATATGATGAATGACTTGCAATCCACCCTGTGAGAAAAATTTTATCTCAATTTATTCAAAGTTTAGGCAAGCGCTGAAAGATTCAAAAGTTCTTCCGAATTATGGAGTAAGAGTTCTATATTTATAGAGTTATTTCCTCATTACTATGATATAATTAATCTCAGATCTTTTATAAATAGAACTGAGATGCATGACACGAGGAGTATATTTAATTTTTAATTAACTTGATTGAAAAGTCATATATTTCCTATGAGCATTGAGCCGAAATTCTCTCATATAATTATATTACTTATTTCAGTTATACAAACTGCAAGAACATAATTTATTAATTATATTCATCCCCTCTTATTTTCTCATTATAACTTATATTATCTTTTTTTTACATTATTAATTCTTAGAAAAAAATAATCATAGAAACCATAAGAAAGGCCAGCAACATAGCAAACATGCATGATAAAACTATCCTTATGGTCGGTGACATACATAATAATTTGTATATGAAATAATCTTTTAATAAGAACAAACAAAAATAAATAAATTTTACTTTCCGTATATGAAAATTTGAATAAAATTAATAGTATTTTATATAATATATATACTTGATTTATATCATATAATCTAAGCGAAACTAACAATCGAACAGAGCTAAGAAATTCATGGATGTGGTTGAATTTTGAATCAACCAAGATCAAGCAAAAAGGGATCCAACGGTTTAATCATGCTCGAAAGGAAATCGAAAGAGATTAAGAAAACTCCACCTCAATTAAATTTGGCAGTGCTGCGACATCGTGCGACGGCTAGACGGCTAGATGGCGACGGCAGTGGCATAAGGAGTTTGAGGGTAAGATCATTTTTTTTTTTTGAAATTAGGGTTTAGGGTTAGAGAGGTTTTAAAGGAAAAAAAATAAGGTAGAAAAGGTTAGAAAAAAGAAACGTTTACCTTTTATTTGTATTTTTACATAAAAGTCTAATAAATTTTAAAATTTATAACTAAGTCATTTTTAATTATCTCAAGATATAACATTCTATTCCTTAAAATATTAGACCCGAGGATTAAATAGCTTGAACATCAAAATATGATTATATAACCAAAGGTAACAAGTGTATCATCATTTCAGGGTACAACTTGCTTCCAACGACGAGGAGTATGAATTAATTAATCGTGCGACGTCCGTCTTTCCCACGACATGTAACGGACACTACAAAAATTAACGGAAATAGCGACGGACCAATTCCGTCGCTATTCGGTCGCTAACCGAGGTTAACGACCGATTAGCGACGGAAATCGACCGTCGCAAAAAATTCGGTCGCTGACGTCATCTTAGCGACGGAATTTTAATTCCGTCGCTAATTAGCTACGGAATTAATTTCCGTCGCTAATAATTAGCGACGGAATTTTATAAATTTAGCTACGGAATTAATTTCCGTCGCTAATTAATAGAGACGGAATTTTAAAATTCCGTCTCTAAATTTAGCGACGGAATTATCGCTAATTAGCGACGGAAATTTTAAATTCCGTCTCTAATTTAAAGGGAAAAAAATTTTAAAAAAAACATTTTTAGCGACGGAATTAAAATTCCGTCGCTAACTTAAAGAAAAAAAATTTTAAAAAAAATCATTTTTAGCGACGGAATTAAAATTCCGTCGCTAACTTAAAGGAAAAAAAATTAAAAAAAATCATTTTTAGCAACGGAATTAAAATTCCGTCGCTAATTTAAAGGAAAAAAATTTTTTAAAAACCATTTTTAGCGACGGAATTAAAATTCCGTCGCTAACTTAAAGAAAAAAAATTTTAAAAAAATCATTTTTAGCGACGGAATTAAAATTCCGTCGCTAACTTAAAGAAAAAAAATTTAAAAAAAAATCATTTTTAGCGACGGAATTAAAATTCCGTCGCTAATTTAAAGGAAAAAAATTTTAAAAAAATCATTTTTTGCGACGGAATTTTAATTCCGTCGCTAACTTAAAGAAAAAAAATTAAAAAAAAAATCGCTAATTAGCGACGGAATTAAAATTCCGTCGCTAATTTAATTTATTTTTTAGTATAATTTATTTTATTTTTCTGAAATTCCTGTTTATATATCAAAATCTCTAAATACAATATTACAATCACATTAATCTCTAGATACAACATATCAAAATACACCAACATATCAAAATACACCACATATCAAAATACATCACATTAATCTGAATACACCACATATCAAAATATCTGAATACAACATTAATACAATCTTAATACAATAATATCTGAATACAACACAAATATGTAGATAGACTGATACTGTATCTAATGTCAAAATACAATAATATATCAAAAATTTATCTAAACAAGCCCAGCCAAAAGAGAAGATCCTACAAAAAAGACAATAAAAATAGGTTAGTAATAATTTAATTATAACAAACTATTTGAATAATGCATGCTTACAAGTAATAACTTAAAAAAAATTAAAAGAATAGAAATGCTAACCTACCTTGCATTTCCTTGCACATGACAATAAAAATTAATGATATGAACATGAGAAAGGTAATAGTCTAGAAAAGAACGGTGATTGAGTGTACACATAACCAAATGGATCCATTATCCAATTATCTCTCAATCCTTCTTATAATACAAGATGGTGACTAACAAGGAAACTAAATCTAATACACCTAATGTGGTTCGACATGCACAACTCAATATTTTTTTTAAATGAATTAACAAACAAGAATACCTAGAACTAAAGAACTTAATCTTGTAATAGAGAATAGGTATAGTGTTCATGCAAGAAACTCTAATATTTATACAAAAGAAACATGTCAAATAGAATAAGTAGTGGATATAATCCTTGGGAGTAGTAGAATTTTTCCGGTTGTTCTCATTTTGGCTAGTGATTTTTCGCCAACAGAATGCTTGATCACCAAGTGTAACTAGTTAATTGAATCAGTATGTTAGTTAAGCCAATACAAATACAAGCATGCCAAACTGCTCAAGATTTGAATGGATGCTTCTACAAATAATATATAGAAAAAAACCACAGCTCAACAACGGTCATTCAACCCATACTAATTCAATTTGCATAAAAACTACCAAGATAAGCAAGAACAGTGCTCGATGAAGACAAATTATTACAGATTACACAATTCAATGCTCTCATTAGAACCCCTTCCATAGAACTTCATGAAAAATAGACAAATAGTTCTGCTTGCAATTACAGAAAATTTCAACTCCCATAGCTAAGAGCTAAACTTGCACATCTAGAAACTGTGAATCTTTGATAATTCATATATGTGGCTACCAAAAGAGGCAAGCATGACAATATGACCATAACTCAGCGAACAACTAAATCTTCATTGGAACCTCTTGGAGATACTAGATCACTAACCTGAAGTGGCAAGGTAGCTCCAGACCATTGAGTCAGATTTGTCTGCATGAATCATTTAAGTTAATTGCTAGATGCTCATAAAAAATTAATTGCTAGATGTTCATAAGAAGGTATAACTGGAAGAAGACCTAAACAAATTTAAAACTGCTAGAGCTGCTTCTAAACTCAAATAGATGATGATATATGCATAAAGAAGATATAACTAAGTTAGACAAGTCATTGTCAGGGGAAAAAAACTATGAACCAGAACGACATTATATACAATACAAACCTTGTATTTAACGGTAAATATGCGAGCACCAGGAAAATCGGCTCCTAGCCACTCACTAGGCCAACATGTACCCAATTTACCAGCTTCCAAATCAATGTTCTCCACAAGACCAGCTTTGCTGGTTGTCGAAGACTTGTTATCTGCTATCCGCCATGACTTAAAAGGACCGCCACGTAATCCATGGACAAAGACAACATCAAGTAGAGGATATGAAGATTCGGAGGAGACTGTGCTCCCGGAGCAAAAATGACCGGATCGGAGGGGTTACCTTTGGGGAGAATCTGCCGGAGGAGATTGTGCCGGAGCAAAAATGGCGGAGATTTCGCCAGAGGAGACTTTGCCGCGAGGATCTGCCGGAGCAACCAAGGGAGCGCGCCGGAGGGAGAGGCAGAAGAAGAGCGCCGGAGGGAGCGGCAGAGGGAGAGCGCCGGACGGAGAGGCAGAGAGAGAGCGCCGAAGGGAGAGGCTGAGAACGCCGGAGGGAGCGGCAGAGGGAGAGCGCCGGACGGAGAGGCAGATGGAGAGCGCCGGAGGGAGAGGCAGAGAACGCCGAAGGGAGCGGCAGAGGGAGCTAGAGCGCCGGACGGAGAGGCAGAGGGAGAGCGTCGGAGGGAGAGGCAGAGAACGCCGGACGGAGATCGCAGAGAAAGAACGCGGAGAAGAAAAAAATCGGGACTCCTAAACCCTAAATTGCGATTATAGCGACGGATCACTACTATGATCATTTATGGAGTAGAAGAACATGCATGTGTACAATAACAGTCAACAATAACAGTCAACAGGAGTAGAAGAACATGCATGTGTAGTGCATGATTAATTAATTACTTGTAGCTAGCTAGATTTGGATAGGTTCAAATAACATGGTAATAATTTGAGACTTAGTTTCTCCATCCGACTTGGCATAGCCATCCCCATCCCGATAAAAGAAGTGTGCCGTTCGAGGGATGTTAATTGCTACATTCTTGAAGTACTCCTCAACTGGAGAATCCCAACTAAGAGATGCATTCAAAGCTCTCCAATATTTCTTTATCAATTCTCTTATCTCGCCACGTGCCACTTCCTCGGAGACACCTTTCTCGTGCATGTAACATTGAATACATTTCGCCACGTCGCCTTTTTCTACCTCATCCTGCATGAATGTTGTTTGATTATATATATATATATATATACATATATTCCTTCAATATATTCGATCGAGTTTAATATAATTAATGTATATATAGTATAGTATATATATAACATATTACCGTACGTACGTACCGTGGAAGTGCCATAATCATCGAGAAGACGAAAAAGTCTGCTGGAGAAGCGTATGATTTGATCGTAACTGGGATAACTTTTCAAGGCCTCTTCAGTTAAGTCTTTGCCCGTACAGTAAGCATTAAATAGAATGGTTGGACCAGATATTGATACCCATCCATTCCCCAAGTACTCCTCGAGCTTGGGGGTTTGGTCGTGGTGGAACCATTTTGCTTCCTGAAAGCTAGCTTTCCATAGATTTCCCCACTGAAAATTAAATATATATATATATATATATATATAAAATTAATTAATTAATGCAATACCTACAACTGATCATTAATTATATTTAATAATAATAACAAATTAATTAAGACGATCAATATATCGAGATTGAAATAGTGTTTATATATATATATATATAAATTAATTAATTTACTGTTCTCTTTAAGTCAGGCACAATGTCCAAGCCCTTCTCCTTCATCACCCGGTAGCCTTCGTCGTGCACAAAGTTGAAGAGTGCAAAGAAACATAGTCTCATGTACTCTGGAAGCTTGTCCATGGCAGTTAAGTCCCATCTGCAACCAAACTCACTTGATCTTAGATATATATATATATATATTGATGATGGTCATGAATGCGTTATAGCTGCATGCTGTCACCTGTTGACGACATCAGTGAAGAGCTGAAGTTCATCCAAGGTTCCATAAACATCGTAAATATCATCAATCAATGTAATAAAACAGATTGACTTTGTTTCATTCATTCTGCATCTCCAGTCATCTGGTTCATAAGTGAAACCAACTGCCCATAGATAGTTCTCCACTAATCTGTCTCTGCCAAATGGCAGCTTCTCTGAAAGCCCCAGCCCCGACCACCATCTGCGCGCGCGCGTATAAAAAGTAATTAATTAATTAATTAATTAAGCTTTAATAATTAAATTGCTATTTCAATTAATTAAAAATTAACTTCGATCATTCGTATATATGTATGTATGATATATAATATATAGCTAGAGGTTAATTAATTTGATTAGTTATTGCAGTTACGTTAATTAATTATATAATTATAAATTTAATTTACCTGGAGAGCTCTCTGAGTTCACTCTTGTACATGTCCTGAACCAGATTGAAGTCGTGCTTAGCAAACTCCAGCAGGAGAGGGTTGATTGTGTCGTCGCCACTACTGCATGCTTCAATGAACCACCTGTGCTGCACTCTCTCCAGCTGCCAATTCAGTGGAATCTCCAGCGCATGGGCCACCTGCTCTCTGAGACCGCCAGCCTCAGGAACAGATCCCTCCTCCATCAATGCTTTCAGCTGCTCCGTCGCGAAATCCATGGCTTCCTTCAGCACACTCTCTCCTTCCTTCTCATAGAAGGAAGCTTCGTACAGACTCAGAAGCCCTCTGATAGGGTTCTCACACCGAACTTCGAAGTTTCCCTTCTCGTCTCTAAATGTCTCGAACAAATCTAAGTAATATATAAAATTTTGCAGACAGCAACAGACATGATCGATCACAACTGTGAATTAAGCGATTGATATATATATATATTGATTAATAAATATAATATAATTACCTTGTGAAACAGAGAAGCCCTTTGCTCTGAGGAGCCTGAAGAGCAGCGCTGTGGCATGCAGATCGTCCTTCAGCTCCCACCTCACATGGTCTAAAGAAGCATGAAGACGACTTAAAACGTCCGCAATCTCGTCTTTGAAGTGGTAAGCCACGCCGAGTTGTTGCAGGTGATCGATCAGTTGAAGCTGCTCTGCTACTCGCTGCTTCTCCTGTATCATCAGATTCCTGGTCTGCTCCTTCAGTACGTTTATTCTCTCACGTTTCTCTTCTTGTTGCACCTACGTACGTACGTACAGAAAACAAAACAAATTAAGTTTACACATAAAAATTTCGACCATCGACCGACGTCGACGACATACCGTGGAGGTGTTCGTGAGGGATTGTACACGCTCCTCCGTCCATATGTTTGGCGGATAATTCCCTGACCGCCTCAAGGGAGCTACTACATGACTAGTGGCACTAGTACTGCATGATCGGACCTGCAGAGTTCGCCGGAACGTCCGTCGGCCACAGTACTGTTGGAAGGCAGCAGCGATCATCGGGCGGCGAGGGAGGACGGATATCATGGGAGCGCAAATAGACATTGTAGCCATTTCCGCTCTGGTTTGAAATCAAAAAATCTTAACTCCAATTTGGTGGAAAGAGAAGAACAAGTGTAGCGTATATATATAGATAGCGAGAGAGCAATTAAACTTGAACGTTATGCTACAAGAAACTCATTAAAAATATTCATGGTTTAGCACGTGGAATTTAGTATTTGATTAAAAATGGATGAAGAAAGACCAACTGAATTTAATACTTAATTAAAAATGAAATTTAGTACTTAATTAAAAATAGTTTGGACATATATATATATATATATATATATATATATATATATATTCTTACAAATACAAATATCGTATTATTTTTATATCAAGTGCATCAAATTTATTTCTATTCAAAATAAAAAATTAAAATATAATAATAATTAATTAGTTCCATCACCCGACACTCGTATGTATATATTTGAATGGCAATAAATTTGATGCACTTGTTAAAAAAATAATATGATATTTGTATTAAAAGGACAATGAATGAATAAATATAAAATGAAGATAAAAAAGATCAACTAAATCTATTTATTAATCGATTAAATATTGATGACTTTAACTTTTGTATATATATGTATATACACACATACGAGGTAGAATGTTTTTTTCTTGATTGTCTATTTAATAAATTTAGAGTAAAGTTTCTGCAATTCAAAATTCATCCTTCAAAATATTCATTTTTAATGAAATTTAAAATTTTAATTCTCTTAATATTTCTCTTAGTGATTTATCATTATATAACACCCTCGTAAGGCTTTAACTTTATTCCGGCATAAGTTGGCAAGTAAAATTAGCATGCCTTCCCAATTGTTGCATATATTTCCTCGAAAATGAATTTTGATGTGAATAAAATAAAACAAACACTGACCCTTAATTTACTTAGAATGTCAAAAATAAAATTTTAGAAAAGTTTTCTATAAGAAATTGTTTTCCAGAGTTTATTTCATTTCATGAAAAAGAATGGACAATTCATCCTTCCTGTGAGGGAATCCATTCGTAAATCATTTTTAAGATATTTTTTATTCTCAAATCAAATAGATCAATAAACTTTCCTTTCTCCCTCATATTTATTTTTTATTTCTCTGATTCTCGCGACCACAGGCCCTTGCTCAGTCGCCTTGTGTGCGGCCATATGTAGGCCTACTCCAACCTTACACGACTGCTTATATTAACAAATCCAGCCACAAGAAACAGTCAACAACTTGAAAATATATACACTAATATTTGTAGTCCGTATAACGTTATATCTTGGAATGGTGAAAAATATTTTATCACCTTTATTGATCACTTTTCACGTTATTGTTATCTATACTTACTGCATGAAAAATCTCAAGCAGTGGACATCTTTGAAGTGTTCGTTAATGAGATTGAAAAGCAGTTGAATATAAAAGTGAAAGTCATGATGTCTAATAGAGATGGTGAATATTATGAAAAATTTAACATGACAATACACTGTGTCTATTACATCACAATAGAATGGTGTAGTTGAAAGACCGAATCATACTCTTATGGACATATTTAGGAGTATGTTATAAGTTACAATACTGTACATTTATCATTGTTGATGCATTCATTAAAGACTACTGTATATATGCTTAATAGAGTTCCTAGTAAGGTAGTTTGTAAGACGCCTTATGAACTGAGGTTCTCGGCAAGGATCTCGGGGAGGAAAACCTATAAAGACAATTGAGAGATGATTCCTCAGCCGCCCTTCCCCTCGCGATCCCCTCCTTCATCGCACGCCACTATTCCCCTAGCCGCTCTCTGCCACACGACGCCGCCGCTGCAAGGAGAAAACGCCGACGTCGCCTCTGTCGCGTGGAGAAGACCCCGCCGTCACTTCCCTCGTAGTATCCTCTTCCTCTTCTCTCTTCATAGCCGCCGCTACCTACTTCTTCTTCCTCCTTTGTTCCGGTGGCCACCCGAGTGAGATCTGTCGCCGCCAACCGAAGCTGGATTCTAAGGTTCTGATCAGAGGTAAACATTCGTGAGCCTGGTTAATTCCTGCTTAATTAGGTTCGGTGAGAAATGGGATAGGGGTTTCTTGAATTTAAGCCCTATTTTGTTTACTATTTTATTGGAAGGTTGTTGTTGAGGCTTGGTTGTACTGTTTAGGGTTCGGTTGAAGAGGTCTGTGCAAGATGGTCTGTTAGTTTGGGCATTTTTAGTTGTTGTATGTTTACCGTAACCATGACTTTATCCCTCTTTCGAGATGAAAATTTGATAAAACCTAATTAGATTTTAACTTCACATGTTTCAAAATATGGCACATGATTTATAAAACCTTGTAATTTATCCTCAATGCTTACTAGTATAAATTGATCATAGTTTAGGATTTGTTCGGTTGAAAAGTTAAGATTGATCTGTTAATATAATTTACCTATTAGATTAGGTTAGGTTAAATTTGGGCAAGTTGAATTAATTGGATCTGAGTTAAGTTAATGTTTGATCTGGGTAAGGTTAATTAGAGTCTAATTGGGTTAGATTAAACTTAGAATCAACTAGGGTTTACTTCATTAAAAATTTAATATTTAGAAGATGTTTATTTTAAATTGCAGGATCTTGATCTGTTGATCCTGCTATACACAGAGGATTTTATTATGGTTTTATTGCGATGATTCGTCAATCAGGTGGGTACTCCTGTGCTTAGTCAACACAGGTTCTCCTTTCGTAGTGCATGATTACCTTGTTGCTATTTCTATTATAGTCGTTGTTTGATTCATGGCTTGATACTTACCTTTGACCTTAATATGATCTTGCTACCTTCAATACAGTTTGCTTAATTGTTGTTTATCTATGTTGATATTATCATGATTGATGTTGCACATACCTTGATGTTGTGGTAGTTATCTGTTGAACTATGCATCCTAGCATATTGTTGTTGTTAACTCTTACTGCACAGGTTGGGTGAGAGCATTATAGCACTGCACAGGTTGGGTGCTATTAGGACTAGCTAGATAGCTCTCCTGAAGACTGTCCCTCCCCCTCGCGTGTAGTGGTCTGTTGTTGGAGCAGGTGATTCCTGCCGTGCAACCCAGTTCACTGAACAGGTTGGGTGTCTGGGGATGTTGACGGCAGACAATGATATTTTCCCTACTCCCCACTCACGTGTAGTGGTCTGTTGTTGGAGGGTGTGCAGTTGTCCTGTCGTGCGCCCCAGTTCACTGCACAAGTTGGGTGACTGGGGGTGGCGAGTGCAGACAGTGACCATGCATGCATTTGTTGTTAGTTGTTTACTGCATTTATAACTGATGCACTTGTTGTTATATGATTATGCACTTGTTATTATATGATTGATACATTTCTATGATATGGCATACATGATTACCATATTGTATGTTGATCTTGCTCTTGTAGTATCATGTTGAAAATGTATACTTTGATATCCATGCTTATATTCTTTTGATACCTTATTATATTTCATTCTAATATCCACTGAGTATTTTTATACTCACCACCCAAACCCTGGGGTTTTATATCTCCTCAGGTAGTAGATAAGGATATTGAAGCTTGGAGTCTGTCGGACTGCTCCCATCTCTTAGCAAAGCGAAGTTGGTCTTCCTCCGTGTGCTTTCGGATTGTTGGTTTTTGGATTTTATTTGGTTGTGAAATTCTATCTTATTTCCGATGTGTAATTTTCGGTTTATACTTGGAGGTGTAGTTCTGGATTACGTTCGATGTGTTGCTTTTGGACTTACATATGTATACGTGGATTTTATTGTTGTTTTAATTCCGCTCGCACAATTTTTATTTTCGTAGTCTGATGGAGCTTGTTGTCGGCTGTTACTGTGGTCATACCTTGTTGGTTTATTGTTGTAGTTTACTATGGTCATATGTGTGTGATGGATATGTGTATATGGCCGTGTGGGCCTTATTTATGTAGTTTAATCTTGTATTTACATATGTTGGATTGTAGATGGTCGTGTGAGCTTGTACCTGAAAATGTATCCAGGAAAAGTTGAATTGTTTTAGGGGAGATGCTGCCAAATTTCTTTTGACAGTCGTCTCTCGGGGCATGATAATTTTTAAGATATTTTTTATTCTCAAATCAAATAGATCAATAAACTTTCCTTTCTCCCTCATATTTATTTTTATTTCTCTGATTCTCGCGACCACAGGCCCTTGCTCAGTCGCCTCATGTGCGGCCATGTGCAGGCCTACTCCAACCTTACAAGACTACTTATATTAACAAATCCAGCCACAAGAAGCAGTCAACAACTTGAAAATATACACACTGATATTTGTAGTCCTTATAACGTTCCATCTTGGAATGGTGAAAAATATTTTATCACCTTTATTGATCACTTTTCACGTTATTGTTATCTATACTTGCTGCATGAAAAATCTCAAGCAGTGGACATCTTTGAAGTGTTTGTTAATGAGATTGAAAAGTAGTTGGATATAAAAGTGAAAGTCGTGATGTCTAATAGAGATGGTGAATATTATGAAAAATTTAACATGACAATACACTATGTCTATTACACCACAATAGAATTGTGTAGTTGAAAGACCGAATCGTACTCTTATGGACATGTTTAGGAGTATGTTATAAGTTACAATACTGTACATTTATCATTGTTGATGCATGCATTAAAGACTACTGTATATATGCTTAATAGAGTTCCTAGTAAGGTAGTTCGTAAGACGCTTTATGAACTGTGGATGGAAAGGAAACCTAGTTTGTGGCACCTTCATAATCATAAAAAGTGGATATTAGAGAAACTTGTGGTGAAGTTTTTCACTTAATATTTTTTCTTGAGTTGTTATCCCATTGCTGTATCACAATTATAATATTCAGAACTCACAAAATGAACATATGGATAATGTAACAACTAACAATGTTTGAGGCACCTCCATAATATTCAGAACTCACAAAATGAACATACGGATAATGTATCAACTAACAATGTTTGAGGCACCTCCATAATCATAAAAAGTGGATATTAGAGAAACTTGTGGCGAATTTAATTTTTTCACTTAATGTTTCTCCTCAAGTTGTTATCCCATTGTTGTATCACAATTATAATATTCAGAACTCACAAAATGAACATACGGATAATGTACCAACTAACAATGTTTGAGGCACCTCCATAATCATAAAAAGTGGATATTAGAGAAACTTGTGGCGAATTTAATTTTTTCACTTAATGTTTCTCCTCAAGTTGTTATCCCATTGTTGTATCACAATTATAATATTCAGAACTCACAAAATGAACATATGGATAATGTACCAACTAACAATGTTTGAGGCACCTCCATAATCATAAAAGGTGGATATTAGAGAAACTTGTGGCGAACTTAATTTCTTCACTTAATGTTTCTCCTCAAGTTGTTATCCCATTGTTGTATCACAATTACACAACACGTCAACACAACAAAATAATAGTATTCAGAACCCACAAAATTAACATACAGATAATGAACCAACTAACAATACGCAAGTCACCAATAAATAAATGATAGAAGAGACACAAGAAATAGCATTAAGAAGTTCTGAAAGGAAAAAAAATCAAGTATTTCAGATGATTATATCATTTATTCACTTGAATATGAATGTGACATGAGCATTGATAAAGATTCAATTTCGTTCAGACAAGCTATGAAAAGTGACAATTCTGAAAAATTACTCAATGTTATGAAAGAAGAGTTAATTTCCATAGATGACAATAAAGTATGAAAATTAGTTGAGTTGCCTAAAGGTTAAAATGAGTTGGTTGTAAATGGGTCTTTAAAACTAAACGTGACTCGAAAGGCATCATCAAAGAATAAAGCTAGATTTGTCGTCAAAGGATATACTAAGAAAGATGACATTGATTACGAAGAGACCGTCTCTCTAATTTCTAATAAGGACTCTTTGATGATTATTTTGGTTTTAGTGGCTCATTATGACCTACAACTTCGCCAAATGGACATAAAGATCATTTTTTTGAATGGTGATTTAGAAGAAGAAGTTTATATGGACCAAAACATGAAGGAAGGATTCATGACCATAGGAAAAGAAATTTAGTGTGTAAATTAAAAAAGTCAATATATGGATTGAAACAAGCTTCCAGACAACAATATCTTAAATTCAATGATATCATTACATCTTATGATTTTATATAAAACACTGTTGATCGATTTATATGTATATGAAAGTCAGTGGGAGTAAGTCATGACTGCAGTTTCGCTTCAATCATTGAGCACATTGGCAAGTAAAAGCTCTAAATTTTCTTACTACAGTGATGATTGAGCGTGCAGAAGAGAAGTAAAGTAGTAAATAGATCAAGAGATCATGAGAACTTACCATTTTCCCAGCAATTTCAACTTCAAGTCCTGGCCTTGAATCTTCTTCCTTCATTTTGCAATAAATCTACACGATCACTACTTTGGAGCCTTGTCCTTCATAGTTCACTAACTGTACCCGATGAGTTTGGAGTTGTCGCATGGATTTGGGCGTAAGTGTAATGATGATTACAGTACATCATTCGATTCAAATTGAACAGTCTTCTTTTAAATTATGAAAAGAATAAAAAAGCCACTCTACAGGGTACAACAAGATACATAATGATTTATTGATTTATATAAGTTTTACTTGAGAGGTGACCAAAAATGCATGGATTCTTGTAACTTGCACGTATGGCACGATTACACGAGCACGCACACAGAAAAAACACTACAGAGAACTTAGAATTGAAGGAACAAAAAAGCATGATGAAGCAAAATTCAACTGTGAGAAGAAAAGCTGATGAGAGGCAGTAAGTTTCATATACAGACTACCGTTTCATCTTTTCGCAAATCAGTCTTACCACTTCTATCAAGGACGACTGTTCACTGTTCGAACCGGAATGACAGGGATCGACTCCCACCACTCTTTCAATCGTCGATTTCCCTGTTCGTTCAACATGTGCTTCGTGATCCTTGAATTAGCTATGAACAAGTATAAAGTTAGCCCCATAACAATATACTTGAACGGGATTACCACCAACAGGATTGCTACTGCAATCATCACCCACATCACATCATTCGCTTGCTGCAGATATGACAATGTCTCTGTTAAGCGTTGAGAGAGAGTCCTGGAGGAATTGGGTGTTTTGAAACAGTACCTTTGGAGCCTTTCCGATTATTATCGAGAATATTCTCAAAATCGTGATATTAGTTTTCTTAACGAGCTCATGCAAGTTATTCAGACTGTGCTGCGCCGCAACGATGCTTTCCATCATTGTTTGATCAGAGGTGGTGTTCACAACCATCTCTCGGCATCTTTCTCCAATTCCATTCACTCTGGCCCAAAGTATCGCTGCAACTATTAATAGTGCAATCAGTGCAATTGCAAATCCAACCATTTCCCTGTTGAATGAAAAAGTGATTATTGCCCTAGCATTATAGCAATGGACGAATACACTTTGATTGTAATTTGAAATAAATTCAATGTAGCTAATCCCAAATAAATACACGTCGCCCGTATTTACAGTATAGATACATTATATTGTTTTATATATATTTATCCCAATAAAGAGTAAACAATAGAAAACTTAATTTCCATTTATTAAATTGGATAAGACTTTATATATATATATATATATATATAGGTGAATACAAATTCTATTCAGACGACGGGATCCATCCTTCCGTACGTCTACAACAACAGGAGTAGAAAAACATGTGTGCATTATTAATTAATTAATTCCTTCTAGATTTGGATAGGTTCAAATAACATGGAAATAATTTGAGACTTAGTTTCTCCATCCGACTTGCCATAGCCATCCCCATCCTGATAAAAGAAGTGTGCCGTTCGAGAGAGATTAACTGTTATATTCTTGAAGTACTCCTCAAATGGAGAATCCCAACTAAGACATGCATTCATAGCTCTCCAATATTTCTTTATCAATTCTCTCATCTCGCTACGTGCCACTTCCTCGGAGACACCTTTCTCGTGCACGTAGCATTGAATAAATTTCGCCACGTCGCCTCTTTCTAGCTCATCCTGCATGCATGCATGTCGTCGTAACTAAATTAAATGCATGTTGTTTGATTATATTCCAATGAGTTTGATTACTTCGATCGAGTTCGAGTTCGAGTTCAATTAGATACAATTAATGCGTGTATATATATATATATATATAATTACCGTGGAAGTGCCCATATCATCGAGAAGACGGAATATTGTGCTGGAGAAGCGTGTGATTTGATAGTAACTGGGAAAACTTTTCAAGGCCTCTCCAGTTAAGTCTTTGCCCACACAGTAAGCATTAAATAGAACGGTTGGACCAGATACTGTTACCCATGCATTCTCCAAGTACTCCTCGAGCTTGGGGATTTGGTCATGGTGGAACCATTTTGCTTCCTCAAAGCCAGCTTTCCATAGATCTCCCCACTGAAAATTAAATGTAGTATATACCAACAACTGATCATTCAATAACAAAGACAGAAGAAGAAGAAGAAGAAGATTGAAGTAGTGTTTATATATAATTCACTGTTCTCTTTAAGCCAGGCACAATGTCCAAGCCCTTCTCCTTCATCACCCGGTAGCCTTCGTCGTGCACCAAGTTGAAGAGTGCAAAGAAACATAGTCTCATGTATTCTGGAAGCTTGTCCATGGCACTTAAATCCCATCTGCAACCAAACTCACTTGATCTTAGATAGTTGAGAAAAACATACATACATACATATCATACTCTAGCTGCATGCTGTCACCTGTTGATGACATCAGTGAAGAGCTGGAGTTCATCCAAGGTTCCATAAACATCGTAAATATCATCAATCAGTGTAATAAAACAGATTGCCTTTGTCGAGATCATTCTGCATCTCCAATTATCTGGTTCATAAGTGAAACCAACTGCCCACAAATAGCCCTCCAGTAATCTGTCTCTGCAAAATGGCAGCTTCTCTGAAAGCCCCAGCCCCGACCACCATCTGCGCGCGTGTAAAAAGTAATTAATTAATTAATTAAAGCTTTGAAATTGCTATTTTAATTAAAAACTTCGATATATATATATTATTCGTATGATAATAGAGCTAGCTAGGTTTGATTAGTTGCATGCGCGCGCGCAGTTACGTTAATAATTATATTATAAATTTACCTGGAGAGCTCTCTGAGTTCACTCTTGTACATGCCCTGAACCAGATTGAAGTCGTGCTTAGCAAACTCCAACAGGAGAGGGTTGATGGTGTCGTCGCCACTGCATGCTTCAATGAACCACCTGTGCTGCACTCTCTCCAGCCGCCAATTCAGTGGAATCTGCAGCGCATGGGCCACCTGCTCTCTGAGACCGCCAGCCTCAGGAACAGATCCCTCCTCCATCAATGCTTTCAGCTGCTCCGTCGCGAAATCCATGGCTTCCTTCAGCACACTCTCTCCTTCCGTCTCCCAGTAGGAAGCTTCGTACAGACTCAGAAGCCCTCTGATCGGGTTCTCACACCGAGCTTCGAAGTTTCCCTTCTCGTCTCTAAATGTTTCGAACAAATCTAAGTAATATAATTTTGCAGACAGCAACAGACATGATCGATCACAACTGTGAATTAAGCGATTGATATATATATATATATATATTGATTAATATAATATAATTACCTTGTGAAACAGAGAAGCCCTTTGCTCTGAGGAGCCTGAAGAACAGCGCTGTGGCACGCAGATCGTCCTTCAGCTCCCACCTCACATGGTCTAAAGAAGCATGAAGACTACTTAAAACGTCCGCAATCTCGTCTTTGAAGTGGTAAGCCACGCCGAGTTGTTGCAGGTCATCGATCAGTTGAAGCTGCTCTGCTACTCGCTGCTTCTCCTGTAAGATCAGATTCCTGGTCTGCTCCTTCAATACGTTTATTCTCTCACGTTTCTCTTCTTGTTGCACCTACGTACGTACGTACACAAAACAAAACAAATTAAGTTTACACATAAAAATTTCGACGATCGACCGACGTCGACGACGGCACTCACATACCGTGGAGGTGTTCGTGAGGGATTGCACACGCTCGTCCGTCCATATGCTTGGCTGATAATTCCCTGACCGCCTCAAGGGATCTACATGACTACTGGCTCTGCATGATCGGACCTCCAGAGTTCGCCGGAACGTCCGTCGGCCAAAGTACTGTTGGAAGGCAGCAACGATCATCGGGCGGCGAGGGAGGACGGATATCATGGGAGCGCAAATAAACATTGTAGCTATTTCCGCTCTGGTTTGCAATTAAAAAATCTCAACTCCAATTTGATGGAAGGAGAAGAACAAGTGTAGCGTATATATAGAGAGAGAGAGTGCTTAAGAGAGAGAGATCTAGCAATTAAGCTTGAACGTTCTGCTACATTAAAAATATTAATGGTTTAGCTCGTGGAACTTATACTTAATTAAAAATAGACGAACTTTTTTCCCTATATTTAAGTTTTTGCAACTATTGACGACGATGCGATCAGCTAGTGAAAGTTGATAATATAAACAGTACTACTCGATATTCTTGGTTTTAGTTTGATTTGTATTTTTTTCTAGTTTTTAAGTATTTTCTTTTTAAGTGTAAGGGTACAAATTTATAAGAAATTAAAATTTTTATAATGAAATTTTGATGGATTTTTGTTAAGACAATTAAAACAAAATTGACAATATTAATTAATTATATAGGCATGCGTGCGCGCGGCTATATATATATATATTTGAATTTATTATTATATTTAAATGACAATAAATTTGATGTACTTTTAGGTTGGTAAGAAAGCATATATATATATATATATATATATATTTGCGTGCTTTGAAACTACAAAACTCAAGTTCTTGTTCATCTTCCTCATGCCCTTCCTCCTAACACAATATTGATTCCGTTGATCAACTGCAAATATCAAAAATCAATAGTCTAACACCTATTAATTCAAAAGAATACCAAAAGATAGAAAAATAAACGACACTATCAAAATATTATTAAATCAAAATTTCTTTAAACATCAACTAATAAGATGTTTATATATATTGACACAAAATTCTAACTTGTAAAGGAAGGAAAGAAATCCTAATATAATGGAAAAATTCTTAATAGACTCTAAATCCTAAAAATCATAAACGGACTTAAATTCATCAAATATATAAAAATAAACATTTTCAAAACTATTTTAAATACCAAAATTTTGAAAATTATCAAAAATAAAAATTATCAAAATTAGTAATAAAAATTTTTTGATCCTCCTACATCAACCGCCCCAAGTTGAAAAAAAACCCATCCTCGAGTTTAAAATAATATCAAGTGGGTGCCAAGGAAGAAGATCAACTGACATCAATTCGGTAAAATCCACTATCATCTCCACCGTCATCGCATTTTCTATTTGTCACAGCTTCTAGATAGGCGAAATGACTTGCTCCTTAAGCTCCTTGATCACTGTAGCGTCCCGCGACCAATAGCCCAAGCTTCGCATACGGTGACACACAACAAGCATTGCTAATGTGTATGCAACCACAACGCTCATCACCGTCTTTGTCATCGGCACCTTTCCAATGATTACTATAGCTAGTCCTAATAGATTCAACGAGCCACTGCCCACCTCCCAATCAACCCAATGACCGAGGCTCAGAGCTTCGCCTTCTAAGATCCTTCCGCAGAATGTCAAAAGGAATTAGAGCAGCTATAGAAAATGAAGTTGACAAATTAGTTGACATGGAGTTTTTGGCAAGATATATGTACTGAAGAGAGAGATATTATTTAACAGATAACTGGCTTCCCTTGATTTCCTTCGTCCACAAGAATGTCTTCATTTAAATCACATTCATCTACTTTTTTTTGGTTATATTAGTTGAAACCTCTATTTGTATTTGTGCATGTCCTTCTAATACAACCGAAGTATCTGTATTTTCTATGTCCTTGAATAAATCTGCTTGTTGCGGCATCATATCTGTTGAAACTAAATCATATGAATGATCAATAAAGTTCTGAAAAGGCTGGGTGCTTTCTTTGAAGGAGAAGCCTCTTGTGCAGCGGAAGTGTTGGCGCCTGCGGAAGCATTGGCAAGGGTCTGATTGAGTAGCCCGCCAGCATTGGCAAGGGTCTGATTGAGTAGCCTGCCAGCATTGGCGCCAAGACAAAGAATTAGATCACCAACTATTTTATTGAGAATTTCATCATCGTCGTACACTGGATCACTAAATATTTTGATCTTGTTGTCGTCTCTGCTGCCTCTTGTGATCGGACGATCGAGAGAGTAGGACTGATCGTAGTCGATGTTGTCGATGTCCACATCTTTATGGTTGTCTTCACCATCGTAGATGGAAGGGAGGACGCAGAAGCGATGTAGAGCTGGTATTCTCTCGAAGTTGTAGGTGGTGGGGTGATTTATCCCGAATCCCTCAAAATCAAATTTGACATCTCTCCTTGATTTAAAATTAAAAATTTTTCAAAAGGGGAATAAAGGAACTTACAACCTTTACAATTTTACGCCACTAGAATAACTTTGTGATTTGTCTCTGTAGATCTTAAAGTATCTCGTCATGGGTTCTACAATCACCATGTGATGCTTCCTCAGTTTGAACTTGTCTGTCATGACTATGATCACGACCACGATGACCATTAATGAGATTTAAGAGGTTTGTTACCAACTGACACCGGAAGATTATCCTATGGGTAATATTAATTGCGTTGATCGATTGTGAACATCAAAAATCAATCGTCCAACATTTGTTAATTCAAAAGAATACTAGAAGATAAGGAAATAAATGATATTATCAAAAATATTATTAAATCAAAATTTCTTTAAATATTAACTAACAAAATATTTATATAGATTTAAAATCCTAACTGAAAGAATTTTTTTAATAAATTTAAAATTCTAAAAATTTTAAACAGACTTAAAATTTTTAAATATATTCTTCGATCATCGTAAGGGAGCTACATGACTAGTGGCATGACATGATCGGAGCTGCAGAGCTCGCCAGAACGTCCGTTGGCCATAGTCACTACAAAAATAAGGAACTTTTGCAACGAAAATCGAAAATATTTTCACCGTCGTCGGATCAGGGCGTTGAGGAGTCGGGCGGAGAGAAATCGCGTCGGAGCGTTGGAGAAGAAAGGTTCAGAAGGAAAAAACACGAGAAGAGAAAGTCGGGATCGGTAGTGTTAAGTTAGGGCATTTGACGACAAAGCATTTTCGTCACCAAATTCGTAGCTAATTTGCGACAAATTACAGATTCGTCAATTTGCGATGAATCTGTAATTCGTCGCAAATTAGCGACGAATTTGACAACGAAAATGCTTTCGTCGCCAAATGCCCTAACTCATCTACTGTTCCGATTCCTTCTCCTTTGCCAAAGTTGGCGACAAATCGTGAATTCATCGCCAAATTGGCGATGAATCATGAATTCGTCGTCAAATGGCGACGAATTTAGCAACAAAATTTATCATCACAATTTTTGCAACTAAACTTGTTTCGTCGTAAATTTCGTTACAAAATTGCGACAAAAATATGTTTTGTCGTCAAATTCGTCCCAAATTTGTAATGAAAATAATTCGTCGTAAAATTTCGTTACTAATATCCTATATTTTTGTAGTGAGTACTAGCTGCTCGCTCGACTGGAGGAACGATGCTTTCCAATTCCCATCATTGGAATTAGAGAAATGATACACTATATGAAAATATAGCATGAAAATGTAGCATGATACACTACACTATATGCATGTGGGATCCAGGTCTATAGTATATTATGCCGCTCGAGAGAGGTTAACTGCTATATTCTTGCAATACTCTTCAAATGGAGAATCCCAACTAAGAGATGCATTCATAGCTCTCCAATATTTCTTTATCAATTCTCTTATCTCGCTACGTGCCACTTCCTCGGAGACACCTTTCTCGTGCACGTAGCATTGAATAAATTTCGCCACGTCGCCTCTTTCTAGCTCATCCTGCATGCATGCATGTCGTCGTAACTAAATTAAATGCATGTTGTTTGATTATATTCCAATGAGTTTGATTACTTCGATCGAGTTCGAGTTCGAGTTCAATTAGATACAATTAATGCGTGTATATATATATATATATAATTACCGTGGAAGTGCCCATATCATCGAGAAGACGGAATATTGTGCTGGAGAAGCGTGTGATTTGATAGTAACTGGGAAAACTTTTCAAGGCCTCTCCAGTTAAGTCTTTGCCCACACAGTAAGCATTAAATAGAACGGTTGGACCAGATACTGTTACCCATGCATTCTCCAAGTACTCCTCGAGCTTGGGGATTTGGTCATGGTGGAACCATTTTGCTTCCTCAAAGCCAGCTTTCCATAGATCTCCCCACTGAAAATTAAATGTAGTATATACCAACAACTGATCATTCAATAACAAAGACAGAAGAAGAAGAAGAAGAAGATTGAAGTAGTGTTTATATATAATTCACTGTTCTCTTTAAGCCAGGCACAATGTCCAAGCCCTTCTCCTTCATCACCCGGTAGCCTTCGTCGTGCACCAAGTTGAAGAGTCCAAAGAAACATAGTCTCATGTACTCTGGAAGCTTGTCCATGGCAGTTAAGTCCCATCTGCAACCAAACTCACTTGATATTAGATATATAGTTGAGAAAAACATACATACATACATACATGCATATATATATATATGCATGACTTGACGATATATCGATGATATATGCTGAATGCATGCTAGCTGTCACCTGTTGACGACATCAGTGAAGAGCTGGAGTTCATCCAAGGTTCCATAAACATCGTAAATATCATCAATCAGTGTAATAAAACAGATTGTCTTTGTTTCGTCCATTCTGCATCTCCAGTTATCTGGTTCATAAGTGAAACCAACTGCCCACAGATAGTTCTCCACTAATCTGTCTCTGAAAAATGGCAGCTTCTCTGAAAGCCCCAGCCCCGACCACCATCTGCGTGGAAAAAGTAATTAATTAATTAAGCTCTGAAATTGCTATTTTAATTAATTAAAAACTTCGATCGTATTCGTATGATAATAGAGGTTAATTTGATTAGTTGCAGTTACGTTAATTATAAATTTACCTGGAGAGCTCTCTGAGTTCACTCTTGTACATGTCCTGAACCAAGTTGAAGTCGAGCTTAGCAAACTCCAGCAAGAGAGGGTTGACGGTGTCGTCGCCACTGCATGCTTCAATGAACCACCTGTGCTGCACTCTCTCCAGCCGCCAATTCAGTGGAATCTGCAGCGCATGGGCCACCTGCTCTCTGAGACCGCCAGCCTCAGGAACAGATCCCTCCTCCATCAATGCTTTCAGCTGCTCCGTCGCGAAATCCATGGCTTCCTTCAGCACAGTACTCTCTCCTTCCTTCTCCCAGTAGGAAGCTTCGTACAGACTCAGAAGCCCTCTGATCGGGTTCTCACACCGAGCTTCAAAGTTTCCCTTCTCGTCTCTAAATGTCTCGAACAAATCTAAGTAATATATAAAATTTTGCAGACAGCAGCAAATTAAACAGACATGATCGCGATCAAAACTGTGAATATATATATTGATTAATTAATATAATATAATTACCTTGTGAAACAGAGAAGCCCTTTGCTCTGAGGAGCCTGAAGAGCAGCGCTGTGGCATGCAGATCGTCCTTCAGCTGCGACCTCACATGGTCTAAAGAAGCATGAAGACGACTTAAAACGTCTGCAATCTCGTCTTTGAAGTGGTAAGCCACGCCGAGTTGTTGCAGGTGATCGATCAGTTGAAGCTGCTCTGCTACTCGCTGCTTCTCCTGTATGATCAGATTCCTGGTCTGCTCCTTCAGTACGTTTATTCTCTCGCGTTCCTCTTCTCGTTGCACCTGCAGAAAACAAAACAAATTAAAGGTTACTATACACACAACAATTTCGACGATCGATCGATCGATCGACAAACAACCACACTCACATACCTTGGAGGTGCTCGTGAGGGATTGCACATGCTCGTCCGTCCATATGTTTGGATGATAATTCGCCAACCGCCGCAAGGGAGCTACATGACTAGTACTGGCACTACTACTGCATGATCGGACCTGCAGAGTTCGCCGGAACGTCCGTCGGCCACAGGACTGTTGGAAGGCAGCAACGATCATCGGGCGGCGAGGGAGGACGGATATCATGGGAGCGCAAATTGACGACGACATTGCAGCCATTTCCGCTCTGGTTTGAAATCAAAAAATCTTAACGCCAATTTGGTGGAAAGAGAAGAACAAGTGTAGCGTATATATAGAGATCAGATGGAGCAATTAAGCTTCAACGTTATACTACAGAAAACCATTAAAAATTTTCATGGCTTAGCACGTCGAATTTAATACTTAATTAAAAATGGATGAACTTTTTTTTTTCCCGATATTTAATTTTTTGGAGCTATTGACGATGCGAATGAAAGTTGATATAAAAATACTCGACATTCTTTCTTTTAGTTTGATTTGTATTATATATATATACACACGAAGAACGCACGTTTCGTGTGTGGGTCTATATATATATACACGTAAAACGTTTTGTATTTGAAAACATCAGCATGCAGTATTAATTAATTATATAGACATACATGCGGTTAATACAATATCAGGATGTAGAAACTTCCACTAGGACAATATTCATTTCTATATTAAAATTCATAAATAATACCAAATAAAAGTACATAGATTGTAAGAACATAACACAATACTTTATTCATTGATGCAGATAATATTCGACACCAAAACCTGACTCTACCATATAATGGTAACTGACAATTGACCTCGTACAAAAAATGAAATGATCAATATCGAAATAACAAAATGGATAATTAATTACTATGCAAATGAAATAAACTTAATGAACTCTATAGAAATCGTCTCTATAACTATCACGGAGTATATTTGAAACAATCTCTAACGTTATTAATCAAACCTTCAAAATCGCCTCAAATTTGCGAGAGGTTAAAAAAAAAAAAGAGCACAAAGTGCAAAGTGGAGATACGAAAGACGTACATAAAAATATTATTAAAAAAGGCAACAACATCATTTATCTTTTATCTTTTTCATGTCATTTATCTTTTATTCCCTTCTTAAGTAATATCATCAGTTCTCCTTATTTTCTCATTTACTACATTTCACCCATTTTTATCTTATTAGTGAACGACATACAATATACTCATCCAGAATGTATCGTTTAAGTAAAGGTAAATAACTTACATTCCACCTAAAACAAATACATTATGCTTAAATGAAAATATCAAAGTGAACGACCTGCAACCCACATGAAAATGATACATCGTATAGCTGAGTGAACGATCTACAATCCACCTGTAACAAAATTGCATTATAAGTATGCATCTATACATACATAGATGGGGTGAATGATCCGTAATCCACCCGAAAAATATTTTACATAAAAAAAAATGAACGACCTGCAATCAATCCCGTGAGGTGCCTCACATAAGAATAGGGTGAACGATCTGCAATGCACCTCGTGAAAAGAAATTTATCTCCATTTGATCGAAGTTTATGCATACACAGAAAGACTCTAAAGCTCTTTTTAAATAGTGTAATCAGTGCAATCAGTGCAACTGTAATTGGCTACTTTGACCATCTATGAGGAAGTAAATCAGAAAATTATAATTTGCAACTCTGATCCAAAATATCCCTGCAACTATTAATAGTGCAATCAGTGCAATTGCAAATCCAACCATTTTTGTCACGCCCAAGCGTATAGTTCTCAGTACCCCACTTGATCACAATATATTAAAAAAATCTAGACACTAAATGAACAGGAATTGATGAAGTCATATACTTTATTTATTTATAATTTTCTTTTTATACAAAGAAACTATACGGATAAAATAATATATGAAATAAAATGAAAATACAACAAAATAAAAGTAAAATAAATCAAGAATCTGCAGGTCGAGATCTCCGCTATGTACTAATTGAACCCAACTATGATATTCAAATGATGTTTGTGTTTGTAAAACTAGAGGCCAAAAGAAGCAGACATTAATAAACCAAATAGTTAAGCGAGTAATTAGAATAGATGTGCATGAATTTAATTTTATTTAAGATGTCAAGGAAGTATAGTAGATTACAATCTATTATTACAATTATATATTCTTTTGTCCATTTATACATAAATGTATATTCTAACATTTGTACATTGATATTATAGAATTTATCGTTATATATTATCATCAATTAGATAAATTCTTAAATATTACTATTTAATCAACAAGTATACGAGTCATTCATAGTATCATATCAACATCGATAAATGTCATAAAATATATGAGTATCAACATGTGTAAGTAGATAAATCAACTAAAAGTAAACAACTAGAGTCAATATCTTCAAAGTGTACTGTCAAATATGTCATCAGACATATGGGCTAAAAGCATTTACCGATGAAAAACATAATAAACATTAACTGCAAATGACCGCGCTACCATAACAATATGTCGATGGTCAAGTACTCTGAACCGCAAGCAACCATGCTATCACAACAACACGTGGATGGTCCAGTATTCTGATATAAAATTAACTCAACTTAAAGTTTTAATTTTTAGGATTCTATTTTTCATCTTTGTTATTCCACTTTAATTCATTTTACCATCATTGTTCAATTCTAAAATCATATCTTTATTGGTTAGTCTGAACAATCAAACCAAGTCAACTTTTAAAAATATCATGGTGTGTTGTTAATTATCTTAACCCCCATTTCACTATTTTAAATATCATTTTATCTCCTTTTTAAAAATAGTAATACATGTGGACACCCTTGAAATGGATAACGACGATGAATATTCTGAAACACGTGACATTAGATGAGTGGTGAAGCGGTTATACACTGTCAAATCTGATCCCTTGGATCGTCCATCAGATACGAGGCGACAGAGTAGTGCTGGTATAGTAGATAGGCATTGCTTGGTGATTAGCCATTTCCGAACTTGTTTGCAATAAAAAATAATTTGGTGAAAGGAGAAGAACAAGTGCAGCATATATATATCTATATAGAAGCGCACAATTGTGCCTCACGTTGGGTACAGAAACTCATTAAAAACAATCATTGTTTAACATGTTGAAGTTAATTAATAATGCCGGTTTAAGAGATCAAATGAACAATTAAAGACGCAAAAGTACAAGTAGAGAGATTTCATCATAGTTAATCATTTTCTTTGCCTTGTAGTGATGATATAGTAATACATCTCCCATCATAGTTTGTATTCAGTTGGTTGCCGCCCTCATGGTTTTTGCCCCCTATTTTTTTTACATAAAATATGTTCCATAAGCATGGCAATTAATATTGATTTATTACATAAACCTACTGATGCAAAAATATATGTATATTTTCAAAATGACTATTGGCGAGTGATTTTTTAATAACAACAATATATAACACGACCTTTTAAAAAAAAAGGGCAATAAAAGTATAAAAAAAAGGATGATAAAAAAAAATAACATACCAATCAGATGCGAATCGACTTGGTCAACAGACAAATTGATTGCTTTGACTTCCTTATGCTAATAAAAAAAATAACATACCAATCAGATTACATCGACTGTCCAAGAGATATGTACATAACATTGAAGCTGGTGATGTTCATAATGAAGATTAGTGAGTGAATTACAATTCAGAGGTCTCGTATGCTATTGCTTTGTCAAACAAGGGAGCACCCCATGGCCCAGTTGAGGTTGGTTTAACTTGATCAGCATCTGCTCTTGAAAGATCGATTTTTAAGGCAGCTTCATATGACATTACTCCGGATGCCTCAAAGTATATATAGAGAGCCTGATTGGTAAGGGTAAGTCTTCCTAGCACACAGTATCAAATGAATAGAAATGACAAATTATATAATCAAGATTAAGAGATAACGTTTTAAATAGTGTCAATTGATCAGAAGATTAATGAGAAACCATAAGAAATTACCTGGCCAACTAGTTGCTCTGATGTGCCTCACCACTCTGTGTGTCCATGGAGTGCCCTCAACATGAAGAATGAATTCATTCTCAGAAAACTCAACTCCTTTTGGTGTCTCCTGCTTCTCCAAGTACTCGATAGAACAAAAAATTAAAGAAAAACATTAACATTAACCGATCATTAATACATCTCATCAGTTTGTTAGCATCTGGTCAATCTTGACCTGTCAAGACTTCCTCGTTGCTTGACATCCAGTCAACTTTAACCTACTGAAACTTCATCGTTGCTTAACATCCGATCAACCTTAACCTACCGGAACTTCCTCGTTGCCTGACATCTAGTCAACCTTGACTTGCCAGGGCTTCTTGGTTGCCTACTATCCAGTTGAACTCAACCTACTAGGACTTCGTTGTTGTCTAACATCCGATCAACTTCAACCTACCAAGACTTCAAATCATTAAATATCCGATCAACCTTGATCCACTTGAACTTTTCCTCTTACCAACTTCCCTGTTGGACTTTTGATTACCAAGTGTCCGGTCAACCTTGACTCACTTGGACTTTTCATCTCGTGCCAAGTGTCTGGTCCTTCATAATCCACTTGAACTTTCCATCTCGTGTCAAATGTCTGATACTCCATGATTTACTTGGACTTTCCACCGTCAAGTATCCGGTCAACCTACACCTACTTGATACCTAAGCAATGTATTGTTCAAACATCAAAATCCAATTTGAGTCAAACTAAGCATAGTCAACCTTGATCTGAGGTCGATTGCACCAATAATCTTCCCCTTTTTGATGTTTGACAATATGTTTAAGTTAGGTTAACTCATAAGTACAACTTCTTTCATCATCCTTCTTTTCGCGCCAAAGCATGAATGTGAGTTTCATAACTTAAACCCTACATTCTCCCCCTTTGGCACACATTAAAAATTTCTTCTCAAGATCCATTCATCTTATCCAATCCAATCTTCTCAAACAAAGGTTATCTACCTTTCATTTCATCAAATGTTTAACCTAGAGTATATATATAATCCTTCATTCATTCACTTATCCTTACATTTTTACATTCTCATCCTTTCATATCTTTAAGGTGTGCCTCCCCCTCAAAGCATGCTCTAACCTTTATTATTGCTCCAACAATATTTTTGGAGGCCCTAAACCTTTAAAAAATCCCAAAGTATAATCATGAGATTAAAATTTTAACTTTGAATCTAAACCTCCTGCTTAAATTCTTATCTTCCCTTTTTTTAACATCACTTTCTTATTTTAATCAAGAAATCACTTTTGAATGCTTATCCAAGTATATCACATGGTCAAAGACAGTTAAGTTAGTTCGAATGAGCTTAAACACCTTAAACAAATCCATTTTAGTGAAAAATATAAAAATTAATCAACTGGTTAATGATAGCAGTCGATTGATAAAAAAAATGCACTTTCATTTTCAGACCAAATTTTAGAAATGCATAAGTAATTCTATAATTTTTAAAAAATTATAAAATTTCATGCATACAATATTACTTATGTCAAATAATATCAAAAAAAATAATTTTCTAAGAAAATATATTTCATTTTAGAAAAATGCATGATACAAAGTTGAATAATATTTGGTTGAGAATAATTTATTTTCAAGTAAATCACGATCGAGCTGTGAAAATGATATAATTGATTGATTTGGTTCAGAATAATTAAAAAATATTTTTTATTTATTTTTAATTCTTTTCATATTTATTAATTTTTATTGTATAAAAATGTATCCTTAGTTTATGAATAAAATTATGTGTGAGAATTTTTCACATTGTCCTTCATAGTTCGTAATCATACCTGATGAGGTCGGTGTTGTCGAGTGGATTTGGGCTTCTTGGGTGTAAGGATGATTACAGTACATCATTAATTCGATTCAAATTGAACAGTCTTCTTCAAAATTATGAAAAGAAAACAAGATCACTCTACAAATTAAAGTACAATAAGCTACATATATAATAATTTATTGATTTATATAATTAAGTTTTACTCGAGGGATGACCAAAAATGCGAGGATGCTTGTAACTTGCAGGTATGCGACGATTGCATGAGCACGCACACAGGGAAAAAAACTACAGAGAACTTAGAATTGAAGGAACAGAAAAGCATGATGAAGCAAAATTCAACTCGAGGTTAATGATCAAATCCATAACTTGAATAATCGCTTGTAATGAAAATTAAATAATGTAGGTTGTTCTCAATGGAATTTTGAGAATTGGAGCAATTTAATTAGTATTTGCTAAACTTGTTGAATTAAGTTGGTATGATCAGGAATTAAGTCGATCGATATAAGTAACAATTAATATAACGATAGAAAAATTTTCATTTATTTAATTCGATGATACTTTATATATATATATATATATATATATATGATATATATGATATCGTTAATCATTCTAATTAATTTCGATAGGTTGGAGTAACAGCAAGATGATTTGAGACTGAGTTTCTCCATCCACTGCCTTGCCAAAGCCATCCCCATTCCCATAAAAGAAGTTTGCAGAGCGAGGGATGTTGATTGCTACATTCTTGAAGTACTCCTCTAATGGAGAATTCCAACTGAGAGATCCATTCAATTCTCTCCAATATTTCCTCATCAATTCTTTTATCTCCCTACGTGCCACTTCCTCAGAGACACCTTTCTCGTGCATGTAACATTGAATACATTTTGCCACATCGCCTCTTTCTATCTCATCCTGCAGTAATTATAACAAAGTAAAAAAAACAAAGTAAATATTGTTGTTTAATTTGATTCCAATGAGTTTGATTACTTGGACTAGATATATATTATATATTATATATTATATATTATATATTATATATTATATATATGCATGTATATATATATATACATACCGTGGAAGTGCCCATGTCGTCGTAAAGACGAAAGAGCGTACCGGAGGAGTGTGTGATCGCATAGTAACTAGGGTAATTTTTCAAGGCCTCTCCAGTTAAGTCTCTGCTCGCACAGTAAGCATTAAATAGAAGGATCGGATGAGAGATTGACACCCATCCATTCTCCAAGTACTCTTGGAGCTTTGGAGTTTGGCCATGGTGGAACCATTTTGCTTCCTTAAGGTATGATTTGCATTGATTTCCCCACTGAGATATATAGATTTAATTAATACTAGCTAGCTAACAACGTAACTCATTCAATAACTAATAATATATATGAAGAAAAAGAAGAAAATTGAAATAAAGTGTTTATATATAATTTACTGCTCTCTTTAAGTCAGGCACAATGTCCAAGCCTTTCTCCTTCATCACCCGGTAGCCTTCTTCGTGCACCATGTTGAAGAGTGCAAAGAAACATAGTTTCATGTACTCTGGAAGCTTGTCCATGGCAGTTAAGTCCCATCTGCGACAAAATTAATTAAACTCATTCGATCTTAGATACATATAGTCGTACGTGATAAAACACATGCACATGCATGCATGACTTGATGATGATGGTGAATATTATATTGTCACCTGTCGACGACATCAGTGAAGAGCTCAAGTTCATCCAAGGTTCCATAAACATCGTAAATATCATCGATCAGTGTGATAAAACAGATTATCTTTGTTTCGATCATTCTACATCTCCAGTTATCTGGTTCATAAGTGAAACCAACCGCCCACAGATGGCTCTCAGTTAATCTGTCTCTGGAGAATGGCAGCTTCTCCGAAAGCCCGAGCCCTGACCACCATCTGCATGTAATATATTAAAAAGTAATTAATTAATTAAGTTTTGAAATTGTTGTTATAATTAAATACTTGGAAATTATATATGATAATGAAATTATAGTTTGATTAGTTGCAGTTAGTTAATTATAAATTTAATTTACCTGGAGAGCTCTCTGAGTTCACTCTTGTACATGTCCTGAACCAGATTGAAGTCGAGCTTAGCAAACTCCAGCAGGAGAGGGTTGACGGTACTGTTGTCGCCACTGCATGCTTCAATGAACCACCTGTGCTGCACTCTCTCCAGCCGCCAATTCAGTGGAATCTGCAGCGCATGGGCCACCTGCTCTCTGAGACCGCCAGCCTCAGGAATAGATCCCTCCTCCATTAATGCTTTCAGCTGCTCCGTCGCGAAATCCATGGCTTCCTTCAGCACACTCTCTCCTTCCTTCTCCCAGTAGGAAGCTTCGTACAGACTCAGAAGCCCTCTGATCCGGTTCTCACACCGAGCTTCAAAGTTTCCCTTCTCATCTCTAAATGTCTCGAACAAATCTAAGTAATATAATTTTGCAGACAGCAACAGACATGATCGATATATCACAACTGTGAATTAAGCGATATGATTGATATATATATTAATTAGTGATCGATCATTGATTAATATAATATAATTACCTTGTGAAACAGAGAAGCCCTTTGCTCTGAGGAGCCTGAAGAGCAGCGCTGTGGCATGGAGATCGTCCTTCAGCTCCCACCTCACATGGTCTAAAGAAGCATGAAGGCGACTTAAAACTTCCGCAATCTCGTCTTTGAAGTGGTAAGCCACGCCGAGTTGTTGCAGGTGATCGATCAGTTGAAGCTGCTCTGCTACTCGCTGCTTCTCCTGTATCAGATTCCTGGTCTGCTCCTTCAATACGTTTATTCTCTCACGTTTCTCTTCTTGTTGCACCTACGTACGTACGTACAGAAAACAAAACAAATTAAGTTTACACATAAAAATTTCGACGATCGACCGACGTCGACGACGGCACTCACATACCGTGGAGGTGTTCGTGAGGGATTGCACACGCTCGTTCGTCCATATGCTTGGCTGATAATTCCCTGACCGCCTCAAGGGAGCTGCATGACTAGTGGCACTACTGCATGATCGGACCTGCAGAGTTCGCCGGAACGTCCGTCGGCCACAGTACTGTTGGAAGGCAGCAACGATCATCAGGCGGCGAGGGAGGACGGATATCATGGGAGCGCAAATAGACGACATTGTAGCCATTATTTCCGCTCTATCTGGTTTGAAATCAAAAAATCTGAACTCCAATTTAATTGGTGGAAAGAGAAGAACAAGTGTAGCGTATATATAGAGATCAGATAGAGCAATTAAGCTTCAACGTTATACTACAGAAAGTCATTAAAAATTTTCATGGCTTAGCACGTCGAATTTAGTACTTAATTAAAAATGGATGAACTTTTTTTCCGATATTTAATTTTTTGGAGCTATTGACGATGCGAGTGAAAGTTGATATAAACACCACTCGATATTCTGTCTTTTAGTTTGATTTGTATTATATATATATACACACACGAAGAACGCGCGTTTCGTGTGTGGGTATATATATGTATATATATATATATACACGTAGAACATTTTGTATTTGAAAACATCAGCATGCAGTATTAATTAATTATATAGACATACATGCGGCTGATATTCATTTCTCTATATTAAAATTCATAAATAATACCCAACAAAATTAAAATACATGGATTATACGAACATAATACAATACTTTATTCATTGATGCAAATAATGTTCGATCTCAAAATCTTACTCTACCATACCATGACATGACTGACAACTGATTTCGTATAGAAAATGAAATGATCAATATCGAAATAGCAAAATGGATAAATAACCACTATACAAATGAAATACATTTAATAAACTCTCTAGAGATCGTCTCTATAACTATCACGGAATATATCTGAAACAATCTTCAACTTTATTGATCAAAGGATCTAGCAAAGTTCACGATCGATGAGCTTGCTGGTTCCCTAATGGCACATGAATACCGGAAGAAGAAGAAGAAGGAGGAGACACTTGAGCAGGCACTTCAAACCAAAGCATCGATCAATGGCGAGAAGATATTCCATTCTCAAAACTTTCGAGGTAAATGGCGTGGCCGTGGTGATCGAGGAAATAGTCGCGGTGGGAGAAGCCGCGGCCAAGAAAGATATCATGAGGAGAAGGGGCAATCAAACCAACAGAACTGGCGTGGAAGAGGACGTGGTCGTGGGAGAGGCGGTCGGTCAAATTATTCCAACATCGAGTGCTACAAGTGTGGCAAATATGGTCACTATGCGAAGGATTGCAATTCTGATAAATGTTACAATTGTGGAAAGGTGGGGCATTTTGCAAAAGAATGTCGAGTCGAGGAAAAGGTGGAAGAGACAACCAACCTAGCCATGGAAGATGAAGTGAAAGAAGGTTTTCTCTTAATGGCATATGACAAAGTCAACACCGACAACAACACAGAGTGGTACCTCGACACGGCTGCAAGCAACCATATGTGCGGGCATGAGCATTATTTCAAAGAGATGCGAAAGGTTGAAGCTGTATCTGTATCATTTGGAGATGGCTCGAAGGTTGAGGTCAAAGGCCAAGGTACGATTTATTATTTACAAAAAGATGGTTTAGTTGGGTCAATCCAAGATGTGTATTACGTACCAGACCTCAAGAGCAACATTTTAAGTATGGGGCAACTTATGGAGAAAGGTTATTCGGTTTTTATGAAAGACCGGATATTACTATTGAAAGACAAGCAAGGGCGTTTAGTCGCTCAAGTTGAAATGGGGAGAAATCGGATGTACAAACTGAATTTGAGAAGTGTACGAGAAAGATGTTTGCAAGTCAACATAGAAGACAAGGCGTCACTATGGCATCTCCGTTTTGGTCACCTACATCATGAAGGCCTAAACAAGTTGGCAAAGAAGAACATGGTGCACGGACTACCAGACATGCAATACGAGGGAAAATTTTGTGAAGAATGTGTGCTTGGAAAGCATGCGAGAATGCCATTTCAAAAGAAGGCAGAATATCGGGCTAAGCAACCTCTCGAGTTGATTCATTCCGACATATGTGGACCAATCACTCCTGAATCTTTCAGCGGCAAAAGGTATTTCATTTCTTTTATTGATGATTTCTCACGAAAAACTTGGGTTTATTTTCTGAAAGAAAAATCCGAGGCGTTTGAGGTGTTCAAAAAATTCAAAGTGCTGGTGGAAAAGGCAACCGGTAGACACATCAAATCTGTACGATCCGATAGAGGTGGCGAGTACACTTCAACGGCTTTCATGGAGTATTGTGAGGAGCAAGGCATAAGGCGATTTCTAACCGCACCGTACTCTCCACAACAAAACGGGGTGGCCGAGAGGAAGAATAGGACCATTCTCGACATGGTTCGGTCAATGCTCAAGAGCAAGAAAATGCCAAAGGAATTTTGGGCGGAAGCCGTGCAATGCGCTGTCTATATTCAAAATCGGTGCCCACATGCAAAGTTGTATGATCAAACACCACAAGAGACATGGAGCGGACAAAAACCAACAGTTTCTCATCTCAAAGTATTCGGCAGTTTGGCCTACGCACACGTGCCGGATCAGCGAAGAACAAAGCTTGAAGACAAAAGCAAGAGATATATTTTTATTGGGTATGATGAGAAAACAAAAGGATACAAGCTATTCGACCCGATAAGCAAGAAGATTCTAGTGAGCCGTGATGTACGAGTTCATGAAGCAGATGAATGGGATTGGAATAAAGAAACAGAGGGTATCATCGAAGTTGGAGAATCATCAACTGCTATACCAACAGCCATACCAGAAAATTCTGAAACTATTGATAATGAAGATGAACCACGACAGCCCAAAATGCGAAGTTTACAAGATCTGTATGATTCGACAAATGAGGTACACCTTATATGTCTTTTGGTGGATTCTGAGAATATAAGTTTTGAACAGGCAGTGCGAGACAAGAAATGGCAAGCTGCCATGGACGAAGAGATTAAAGCAATAAATCGCAACAACACATGGGAGTTAGCAGAATTACCGAAAGGAACTCAGCCCATTGGTGTCAAATGGGTGTTTAAGAGAAAGATGAATGCTCAAGGGGAGATAGAACGATACAAGGCGAGACTTGTAGCAAAGGGATACAAGCAAAAGGCAGGAATCGACTATGAGGAGGTGTTTGCTCCCGTTGCAAGAATGGAGACAATCAGATTGCTCATTTCACAAGCGGCTCAATGCAAATGGCCGATATTACAAATGGATGTCAAGTCGGCATTCTTGAATGGTGTGCTTGAAGAAGAAGTTTATATCGAACAACCACCCGGGTACATGAAAATAGGAGAAGAAAAGAAGGTGTTGAAATTGAAGAAGGCACTTTACGGATTGAAGCAAGCACCGCGGGCGTGGAATACTCGTATCGATGCATACTTCAAGGAGAACGGGTTCGAGCAATGTCCCTACGAACATGCCCTTTATGTGAAGAAGAATGGAGGTAATATGTTATTTGTTGCTCTTTATGTTGATGATCTCATTTTTATGGGGAATAATAGTGAAATGCTACAAAAGTTCAAGAGCACAATGACACGGGAGTTCGAGATGACAGATTTGGGCTTGATGAAGTTTTTCCTTGGTCTGGAGGTAAGACAAGGAAAGACGGGTATCTTTGTATCCCAGGAGGCATATGCAAAGGAGATTTTGAAGAAGTACAAGATGGAGTCTTGCAATCCGGTTTCAACACCAATGGAACCAGGAGCAAAACTCTCTAAGTTTGATGGAGGAGAACGAGTCGACGCAAGCAAATACCGAAGTTTAGTGGGAAGCCTTCGCTATCTCACATGTACAAGGCCGGACCTTGCATTAAGTGTCGGCATTGTAAGTCGGTTCATGGAGGAGCCAGTTCATTCACATTGGAAGGCGTTGAAGCGAATCCTACGGTACATCAAAGGAACAGTGTCACTTGGGTTATTCTATACAAATGCGGCAGATTACAAGTTGGTCGGGTACTCCGACAGCGATTGGTGCGGAGACTTGGACGATCGAAAAAGCACATCGGGTTATGTGTTTTTTATGGGTGACACGGCGTTTACCTGGCTTTCAAAGAAGCAACCGATCGTGACACTCTCGACATGTGAAGCTGAATATGTGGCAGCATCTTTATGTGTACGTCATGCGATATGGCTCAGAAATTTATTGGGGAACTTGGAGCAACAACAACTTGGTGCGACTGTAATACGAGTTGACAACAAATCAGCAATTGAGTTGAGCAAGAATCCGGTGAATCATGAGAGAAGCAAGCATATTGACGTTCGTTTTCACTTCATCCGAGATCAAGTGAAGGAAGGAAGTGTGGAATTAGTGCACGTGGCAAGTCGGGACCAAGTCGCAGATATCTTCACGAAACCGCTACCGATGATACTTCTCGACAACTGCAAAAGACTGATTGGCATGAAAGATGGCAGAAGCATTTAAGTTTATGGGGGAGTATTGTTGAATAAACATTAAATGTCCACTTTCTTTAGTTATTTCAGCAGTTTTAGGAATATGAAATGTCAAGAGTCAGCAATTACTCTTAGATAATGGTTTTTAATTGCCTATAGTTAAGTTTATTTCAGTTTTAAAAGGATAGACTACATCCTATAAATAAGTCATTGTATTGCTTGTAAGGAGATATAGAATCGAAGAAGAAAAGCCTCTCTTCTAAATTTTTCTCCACAAGTTTTCTAAACTTTTCTCCACAAGTCCACATATAGTTTGTAATCATCCAATTATCTTTCTACA
>NW_027430974.1:0-2068 GCF_044706935.1 Curcuma longa | reverse complement strand
TATATATATATATATATATATATATATATATATATATTAGAATTTTGCTATCCTGAGCAACAGCTTCTTGAGCACCCCGTGAGCGCCTCCATCTGAGCCGTCATCCAATCGCGCGCTCAATCCGAGCCGTCCGATGCACAGTGTTTCTCCTCGGACCTTCGCCGCTTCCCGCCGCCCGTTCATCGCCGTCCGACCACCGTCGGACCGGACCCGTTGGAACCGCAACTCGCAGGCGGTCCTGAAGTGGCCGGATTCCGGCCGCGATTTGGCCGGTCCGGCCGGATTTCGGCCGGATTCGGCCAACAGACACTGTTGGCCGATCCGACCGCGGTCGGCCAAATCACGGCCGCCCGGCCCGCGCCGGCGCGTCGACCGCGGCCAGTCTTCGCCGTGATTTGGCCGCGGCCGGATTCGCCAGGCACTGTTGCCTTGTTCGGCCAGAATCCGACCGAATTCCGAGCCCAATCCGGCCAATTCGATGCCGGACCGCCGGCGAGTTGCGGTTCCAACGGGTCCCGGTCCGGCAGCGATCGGTGGTCGGACGGCGATGAACGGACGGCGGAAGCGCGTGGAGAAACGCTGTCGGCGGTCGGTGCTCACGGGTGCGTAGGAATGGGTGCTACACGGGTAGAAAATTATATATATATATATATATATATATATATATATATGGGAAGTGATCTACTGAGCGCCCTATACCTGGGCGTCGCGTGAGCGCCTCCGACGTGGAAGCCGACGTGGCTGAGAAATCGCTCGCTCGCCCTCTCTCCCGATTCCCTATTCACGCGATCCCTCTCTTCTCTGCTCGCCGCCTCCTTCTTCCCCAGCCCCGGGTGCCGCTCCGCTTCCCCCTCCACCGCGAAGTAGCGCTCCAGCTCCTCGACCATACCTTCCACCACCATCTCGTCCACTCTCCGGTCGAGCTGCTCCGCCAGCACCGCCGCGTCGACGTGCACCCAAATCAAGCAACACCGAGACCGCAGCGCTTCCTTCCTCGCTGACGACCGCTCCCCGAACGGGTCGGACCGGGGATCAAACCGGTCGGAGAGCAGAGCATGGATGAAGGAATTCGACCCGCCGGCGACCATCGGAATCCGACCGCGGGCGGAGATGTCTTCAATGGCGCAGCTCGCTAAGACCCGGAATCCGGTACGAGGGAGTTCCCCGGTGGCGGGGTCCAGTTCGCCAAGCAAATGATGCGGTACTCCACGTCGGTCCGGCACCGGCATCTTATTAGTGGTGATGTCGAGACCGCGGTACACCTGAATCTTATCACAGTTTATGACCTCGCCAGAAAATATGGACGACAGCTGAACAGAGAGCTTGGACTTGCCGGTGCCAGTGGCGCCCATGATCACCACCACCCTCTGCTCCATCTCATCCATCCCCCGCTTCACATTGCCTCCGTCGCCCATGCCTCTGTACCCACGAAGCCGACGGCTTTGCAGCAGCGTCGCAGCGGACAAAACCGGCCGCCGCTTCCCGGCGGCGATGGTGCTCTGAGAAAGGAGCGCTCTGCCTCCACCGCTGCCCAATAAAATTGACATATATATAGAAAACGCTACGGATCTATCACCTTCTCTAATCCGATCTCTTCCAAATCAATCGCAGTCAATTATCAGGAAGAGGATGAGATCCGAGTCCCGATTGGCGTTGTCATTCCTATATATACATCGAGTCGTAGAACAAAACTCTCACCATTTAATACGTCGTTATCATGATTCCACTATTGGATGCTTAATCCTCTACTATCTCTCCGACGAGATTACGAACACCTAAACCTCTCCTAATTCCTTCCAATGGGCTATTCTCTCCCTCCTAAAAATCTCTTTTAAGAATTATTACTGCTGAGGCACGCTTCGTGCCGTGCAGAGAAGCAGCAGCGTTGCATGGCAACGATATCGCACAGGCCGCCTCGCAGTATGCAGATGTTTTTCCTCTTCTTTTTCTCTTGTCTTTGTTGAAATGCCGATCGATCGAGAGAGAGAAGAGATTCAGTTGCAAATTGGTAGCAGTGCGTGGGGGCGAGGAATGTTTCGAGCAGGAATCTTATCAGGAAGGAACTGGA
>NW_027430973.1:0-4252 GCF_044706935.1 Curcuma longa | reverse complement strand
TACAACCTTGCTTTGGCTATTTTTTTTTGTCATTTTCAGGTCCGTGTGAAGCCAACAAAATCAAAGATTGAGATAGACATGAGTCTGGATATTGATAGTGAGAACTATGATCAAGAAGCTGCTGATGTCCTAAGGTTAGAGAAGCAGGTACAGAACTATGTGACCTTGTATTTTCACTCTTTCTTATTGATGGATACTCACAGGAGTCCTTTATGCTGCTGAGAGCGTAAATTCATGACAAACTTTAGACTTTAGTGCATTTAGATGATTTCTCTTTAGATAGTGTGAAGATGAAGGTATTTAGTCGATAGTGTTATCTTTGTTTGAAGATTTAGATACTTGTTGCCATCCGGCATGTTTAAACATCTCGATCCACTGGCCACTGCTTTATTGAAATCATCATAGTATTGACATGTTGTAACTTCGTTGAAGATGGTGAGGGTAAAGTAGATAAGATTCTCCATTGTCCTTAGCCAAAATTTGATGTTAGAATTTATTGAGAATATTGTAAAGCATCGTAGCTGAACAAAATAGTTAAGAATGACGATAGGTACCTAACTAATTGGGTACCCTACTTAAGCTGGTCAGGTTCTGATACTAAATAAGTTGGATAATTGCCAGTAGTTTAAGATATTTGGACAGGTTAGGTGCCTGTCAATATATGAATACATGTTCCACCTCCTTAGCAGAGCCGGTCCTGATTCTACAGAGGCCCTGGGCAAAATCATAATTTTTGGGCCCTAGATGAAGCGAACGAAAGAAACTATGACCAAATTTAATTCTAATGTAAAGAGCATGACAGATTGAAACCATGACAGATTTGTATCAAACAACTTCTGAGATAGAACATGAACAAATACTTTTGTTCTAATGTAAAGAGAAGGATAAGACATTTATTTCCAACAGCTTCAAAAGAAAGAAAAAAAATATTGATTAACTAAAGAAAAGAGAATGATAAGAGATTTGTATCCAACATCCTAAAAAAAAGAACTGAAAAACCTTAAAACATGTTTGCTACATTCTGTGAGACATTCTACAATACATTTAACAAATTTGCAACAAAGGCAAGAGGCCTACTAAGACAAATGTAACTAGTACTGCATCCAAACAAGTTTAAAGTAACTGAATCCAAATTACAAGTTTAACTAACTGATTCTGGTTATGCTATATAAAATTTTGACTACTTGAGTCCCTTAACTTCTCGCTCCTTCTCATGTTTAACTAGTTCAGGTATGTGTTCAACCCCTACAGCACGACCGTCCGGTCCAACCATCATTGCAAAGCAAGCTGTTAAATAGCCGGTCCCTGAAAAAAGGACAAAAAACAAAACAAAAACAAAAAAAATCATAGCTTCCTAGAATTAACAAATAGAACTTGGATCAAATCAAAGGCATAATGGAAGAGCATGTATTGGTACAGAGTATTAGAAAAAAAATGACCTGATCAATATTGGAACACTATGTATTGATACAAAGTATTAGAAAATATGACCTGATCAATGCTAAATGGTATCCTGGTAATGGATAGTACTTGTCCAAGCAGAAGACATTTTTATGCAGTAGAGAATGAAATTTCAACAGCAAGGACAAATTCGTTTTTAAAAAAGAAGCCAGTAGTAGTAATTATGTGACAGAATTTCCAAATTGTAGGATCTTCTTATTCAATACATAACATGTTTTTGTTTAGGATTTTCATTTAGGTATAATCCCTTATCTCATGTCTGATCCCATCAACTCAGTTGAATATTGCATACAGAATAATATTAACAGATATGTGAATCTTAGCTCACTTTGGATCTAATTCTACATTTACGACCTCTGGTTACTTTGACTAGCAAACACCAATAGAACTGAATGAGGTAAAAACCAAATGAAAATCATGTGGCTTTTGTAAGTTCAAATATTTTGAAGAAACAAGTAAATGAAAATTTTATCTAATAGAAGGCCACTAGAACAGCATATCCAAAGATCAGAGGTGCTTTTATGATTTGAATAATTCGCCATCAAATAACAACACTAATAATCTATGAAAATAAATCCTATAAAAGAAAATAAATGATAATCTAATACGATAGATGAATTTTCTTACAGGTTAATTTCTAGTAATCTTCAAATTGATTAACTTAGACAATAGATTGAGATAATATACATTTTGTCATCTATTGAAACTGCACCTAAAAGCTTTGGAATATTAATATATTTTTTTATTTTATCCTTTCGTCATCCCTAACATTTATCTTAGGATTGTCATTTCTGCTACATTATTGTTTCCTAAAGCCCAACACTTTGATTCACAAAAGTATGGCAGATCGTACTACATTTACATATAGTGAATAGGTAAAAAGTTAGAAAGAAAAAGAATGGGGAAAAATGATGGAGTGGAGGTTGGTGGGGAATCGGTTGGAACGCAGGCTAATTAAGCGGCCGGTATTCAATTCACAAAATTATAACAGGAAAAATGAAGATGCAACGGCTTGCCTAGGCCCTAGATCTCGATGGAGTCTTCCTTCCGGAGGAGTCGCAAGTCGCAACCAAGGCAACGCCGCAGGACGGCAGGAGCACCGAGCACTCGGCACTGTCGGCAGGGGAAGATGGGGCAAAAGTGAGAGGATCACCTTCTGGCCCTTCCCTAGGGTTTTGACACCGTTGCGGACTTGCGGTGCAGAGGAGGACGCGATTTGAAGCTTGAAGGCGGTGCAGACTGCAGAGGACGCGATTTGAAGGCGGTGCGGAGACGCGATCGAAGCTTGAAGGCGGGGCAGTTCGGAGGACGCGATCAAGCTTGAAGGGGCGGTGCGGTTCGGAGGACGCGATCGAGAAAGGGCGGTGCGGAGGAGGAGGATGCGATCGAAGAGGCGGTGCGAGAAGCGGTGCGGAGGAAGCGTAACGGTAACCCTACATTAACTTAACCCAAAAAATTGGGCCCCTATTCATCTATGGGCCCTGGGCCGTCGCCCTGGTTGCCCTGGCCCAGGGCTGGCTCTGTAACTCATAATACATGCTTACATAAAACAAACCATGGTATATAACATATTATTGTTCAATATATTAAGTTTTAACATATTCGTATTATCAACTTTAATTATTTACTCATGTGGTAAAATGTGATAAGTGTCCCGCAATATCGCTCTCATAGCCATTTGAAGGGAGATAAATTATAGTGACCGAATGATCTATTAAATTATAGTGATAAAAGAAATTTAAAGAAAAAACTCACGATGTTGTCTTCACAAGCAGAGTGGTGATTCGGTATTGGAATAGTCTTATAGGGCCAACGACGAAGAGATAATCCTTAGATGAAGTAATTCAAAATATCTTCATAATTAAATTTACATATGAGATGAGAATATTTGGTGGAATATATGGCCCTTAGATGAGGTTAATCTGATGTTCACACTCTCAAATCAAAGTTAAGATACTCAGTTAATAACAATAATAAAAAAAATCAATATAAAAGTGAGTGAAGCATGTAATTCCTATCAGAATTGCAATCATGTGTAAAGATGAGATCAAAGAAGATTGAGCATATCTCATTTTTATTATATTCTCTTTTCTTGGTCAACAAAAAACTTATATATGAATTTCCCACGAGGATAGTTTTAAACAATTTGGAATTTCTCAAGAGAAAATTACTATAAATCCCTAATCAGCTAAAAAATTGATTAGTGCATTATTCAGAATTTGCCACCCTTATTTTATTTCTAGCAAAAAAAAAAAATCTGCCACCCTAACGGTCATATGATCGGCTCATAGCTATCTGTGAGAAGATAAATTAAGAAGCTATAGTTGGTTACGACAGAGGATGGCATTGCCTCGATTTCATCGAGATTCGATGTTTATCCACTTCAACAACTTTGTTCCGTCGTAACCAACTCAGCTATACCCTGGGACCTTATCAATTAATTTTGTGCTTTTATGTGTTACTAGTATTTCACCCGTGCAATGCACGGGACATTATTTATATAATTAACAATTAAAATTAGTAAGTATAAGTGTTTAATAAATAATTAAAATATAAATAAGTGAAATTGGCTATCAATTAGAAAAAAAATTTTTTTTATAAATTTTGAAAAACTTTCTTAAATACAACGTTTGTTGTTGAATTTTTTTGTTTGCTATCACTATCACATATCAAAATTTTTAGACCCATAAGATTCGTAACTCTAGATACAGCGACATACAACTGACCATGACTAATAACGAGATTCTTTAAAATAAGTCATATATGAGACAATGATGACCTTGACTTTTGT
>NW_027430972.1:0-1274 GCF_044706935.1 Curcuma longa | reverse complement strand
GGATCTGTCTTTGGAAAATTTTTGTCTGGCAAGAATTGAACGGAACAAAATTCTAGTTACCATCAGGGCAATGCTACGAAAGTAGTGGCTATTGTAGTGGGAGATGTTTATTTATCTTTTGAGAGAAATAAAACTTTGATTTTGAGAGATTGTCTTTATGTACCATGTTTTAGAAAGTATTTAATTTCAATTTCTAAATTATTTATGGATGGATATTCTGTTTCTTTTGATGACAAAGTTATTGTCAAGAAAAATAGGGTTAATATCTGTTCTGGTACGTTGGTTGGCAATTTATATACTCTTAATCTAATAACTCTCACGATGTAACAAATGAAAATTGATAACATATCTTCTAATTCTAATAAGAGAAAAGAACCTTCGCAAATGAACCAAACATATCTTTGGCATCTAAGGTTAGGTCATATTAACTTGAGTAGGATTCAAAGGTTAATAGTCGATGGACCTTTGGGTTCACTGGTGGTGGAAAATTTTTCAACCTGTGAATCTTGCTTAGAAGGAAAAATGACCAAGAGGCATTTTAAGGCAAAGGGGTATAGTGTAATACCCGTAATTTTCCTTCAATAATTCCTTGATATTGATGAATGAAAGCTTAAAGAAAATTTAGTAAAATTACTAAATGTGCCTTGATGTTAAATAGGCTTTTAACCCTTGATGGGCCATTAGTAGGATTTTTCCTAATGGGCTCTATGGTTTAAATGTTTTTCATAATGGACTTTCTCTATGGACTAGCTAATGATAAAAAAGAATGAAATTGGGCCTTAAGGAATGGATAAGTTAAATGGGCTTATCACATGTGGGCTTTGCAAAAATAAAAAGAAAAGAATGGAGGAACCAAGGATTGATCCTTGATCCTCAAGGAAATGGCAAACCTAGTAGAAACATGGGATAACCATATGAGCTAGCAAGTTTTCTTGTGAAAATGATAGGGGACATGCTACTTAGGGTTAAAGGGTACATGAAGGGGCATAAGAACAAGTGAAGAGGCACTTTGCTTGCCTTTACTTCATGATTAAAGGAAAGTAAATGGAGGAGTTTAGAAGAGTGAAATGTAACTCCCTCTCCACTAATCCTTTTAAAGCCTCTTATCACCGAAATTTCCCTTCTTCCTCATTTCCTCCACCGAAACCAACTCTTCTCCCTTTCTTCTTCTTGTGGCCGAGAGCTCCTTGGGAGTGATCTTCATCAACAAAGCTAAGGAAGAGAAGCAAGGGAAGGGAACTAAGGTGATCACAAGGAAGGGTTAAGGGCTTCAC
>NW_027430971.1:0-3159 GCF_044706935.1 Curcuma longa | reverse complement strand
ACACCAAATTTTGTATGTGTTCATGAATATGATGAAGGATTTTCTTGTCCCACTCTTTGAATTTTTTTTTTCATTTCAAGCTAAAGTTGAATAATCCACTCAATACTTTTATCTTCCACCATATTTGCTTTATCATTCTTCCATTGAGAGTTGTGGTGGATTTTCTTGATGAGTTCAATTGTTCGAGACGGACAAAGTTGTAAGTGTGTGGTGTGTTGGGGGTGTTGGCTCAGAATCGATGAATAGCACACTCGATATTACACACTCTAATACAAAGAAAATAGAAAGCAAAAAGGGAGCAGTGACTTCACGAAAATATTCTTGCAGTGAATGAATTTTCCATACACTCTTGGGTTGTATATATACACCACAAGTGATAAGATCTGATGTCACTTAAGCCATACAACTAACGCCACGTAAGCCATAAAAATAGAAAAAGCTAAACCAAAGACTAAGTCATAGAAACTATCAAGAAAATAAACGTTATAACTAAACCTTATCAGGATTATTTGCTCACATTACTCCCCCTAATCCTGATATGGCAGATTTGTTATCAACAAATAAAGTTACCGACTTTGGCTCTACACCGGTTAATTCGTTGGCAAGGCTCCTCAACCACAATATTAATGCATGGCAGGCTGCAGTTGTGGCTGCCATGAACTCTGCCTCACAAGATGAAAGCGCCACTGTCTTATGCTTCTGTGAATTCCATGACACCAAGCTTTCATTAAAATAGAAAGCCATTCCACTTGTACTTTTCCTCCCATCGAGATCGCCGGCTAAATCACTGTCCGAGTAGCCGAATATACCAATTTCCTGGGGTCCCTTTATGTAAACAAGCCCAAAATAAATTGTACCTTTCAAATACCTGAGAATTTGTTTGATCACTTTGTGATTCATGATTGTAGATCTCTCCATGTATTTGCTCGCCATTCCGATAGAATATGACAGGTCCGGCCGTGTGTGTAATAAATATCTCAGACAACCAATGATGCATCTATACTTTGTAGCGTCAACTGGAGTCCCTTCCAAGTCTTTATGCAGCTGTGTCTTGGGTTCCATTGGATGCTTTGTGGCATTGCAGTTTGTCATCTTGAATTGAGATAAAATTTTCTTGTCAAAACCTGATTGTCTAAGTAAAATTTGGCTCTTCTGTTGCTCCACTTCGATCCCTAAGTAGTAGGAGAAAAGACCCAAATCACTCATCTCAAATTCTGTCATCATTTGTTGTTTGAACTTGTTGATTTATTCTGTGCTACTTCCTGTTACGATGAGATCATCGACATATACTCCAACAAGTATACTTGCTTCTCCTTTACCTCTTGTATATACTGCATGTTCTTGAGTACATTTTTTGAAGTCAAACTCTTCTAGACTCTTGTTCAGTCGCACGTTCCTGCAGGCTCGTGGAGCTTGCCACAGTCCATAGAGGGCCTTGGACAATCTGTACACCTTATGTTCTTGATTTTGTACCTCAAACCCTTCTGGTAGAGTGACATATATTTCTTCTTCTAACTCTCCGTTAAGAAATGCTGACTTCACATCTAGATGGTGTACCTCCCAGCTTTGATTTGTCGCAAGCGCAAGAATGACTCGAACAGTGTCAAGTCTAGCGACAGGTGCAAACACCTCTTCACAGTCGATGTCGTGTCTTTGTACATAGCCTTTAGCCACTAATCTTGCTTTGTGCTTAATAACTTTCCCATCTGCATCTTTTTTCAGTTTGAACACCCACTTTAGACCGATAGGTTTGCGGCCTAATGGGAGTTCAGTTTGTTGGTAATTGATCCAAAATTAATCATGGAGTTAATGGGTTGATGACGTGGCAATTAGTGGTAGTAATGGTGAGAAGAAAAGTGTCTAGGTTCAATGTATTTTCATTAGTTGAGTTAGTGGGAGATATTTATGGAGTTAATGAGTTTAATGTATTATGTAAGTAGCTTATAAATATGCTACGTATCATGAATGAATGAATAAGAGAAAAATTATTATTGTGTAATCTCCGTGTCTATTTTCTCCCTCCTATTATCTTCCTCCAATTTTCTAACAGTGGTATCAGAGCGCGAGGTTCGACGTGTCCTAGTTGCTTGCAATGGCGATTAATGGAGCTTCTCAACCTCTCATCCCCATTTTCAAAGGCGAGTGCTACGAATTTTGGAGTATCAAAATGAAGACTCTATTTAGATCTCAAGATCTTTGGGATTTAGTAGAGAAAGGTTTTGATGACGAGGATGCCGATGAAAGTCGATTAAAGGAGAACAGAAAGAAGGATTCAAAGGCATTGTTCATCCTTCAACAAGCAGTACATGAGACGATTTTCTCCAGAATTGCAACTGCCTCATTTTCCAAAGAAGCATGGGAAATACTGCAGAAAGAATTTCAAGGCTCCTCTCGAGTGATAGCAGTCAAACTCTAGACTCTCAGAAGTGAATTTGAGGCCTTACTTATGAAGGGTAATGAAACTTTACAAGATTTTTTATCTAGAGTAATTTCGATCGTTAGTCAAATAAGATCGTATGGAGAAAATATTACTGATGCAATTATTGTTTCAAAAGTTTTACGAAGTTTGACTACGAAATATGATTACATAGTAACTGCGATTGAGGAGGCTAAAGATCTTTCGGTTTTCTCTTTTGATGAACTAATGGGCTCTTTGCAAGCTCATGAGGCAAGGCGAAATCGATCAGTTGAGAAGAATGATGAAAAGGCATTTCAAGTGAAGGGGGAGATAGAAAAAAAAGAAGACTTCGTTGGCAAAGGTCGTGGAAGAGGAGGCTTTCGTGGTAGAGGACGTGGCAGAGGAAGAAGTAATTTTGATAGGCAAGTCAACGGGGATCAGAAATGGAACAAAAATTCTTTTCAGTGTTATGGTTGCAAAAGATTTGGGCATATAAAGGCAAATTGTAGAAATAGCTCGCAAGCAAATTATGTGCAAGAAGAAACAAAAGAAAGTAAGTTATTTATGGTTCATTCTAATTCTAATGAAGTTCAAAACGATATTTGGTTTTTGGATAGTGGATGTTTGAACCACATGATTGGCAATAAGTCGTTATTTAAAGAGCTTGATGAATCTCAGAAGATGCTAGTAAGACTTGGAGATAATAAGCAAATACAAGTCGAAGGCAAAGACACTATTGCCGTGGAGACTAGCAATGGTAA
>NW_027430970.1:0-4727 GCF_044706935.1 Curcuma longa | reverse complement strand
AAGATTTAAAATATCGAGCCGTACCGGAGTTTCGGTTCCGGACCGGAACAATACAGTTTCGGTACCATATCGTACCGTGCCGGTATAGTTTCGGTATTTTTAAAATATATAATATATTAACTAAAATAAAAAAATTTAATCTAAATAATTAAAAATAAAAAATAAAATATTTTTTAAAAACAATAAACTAATTTTATAGATTTTATTAAAACCTATTTAAATTATCCCAAACTATAACTAGGAGTTGATTATTAAAACTTAATTAAACCCTAAGTTAAAAAATAAAAAAAATCAAAAATCTATTGCACGCGCGCTGCCCGCGCGCCGAGGCGACTCCCGACCCGTGCGCCGCCTCCGGCGGCGTCGCCGGGCCCAGGCGACGCCTCCGAAGGCGTCACCGCCGCGCCCAGAGCGACGCCTCCGGCGGCGTTTTCATGCCGGAACCGTGGTGCCGGTGCCGATACCGCAGCGGAACGAAAAATTTCATCCGTATCGCGCGATACGGCTTGGTATTTTAATCCTTGCTTGGAACATCCACTGATCAGAAACTGCAAGGAAAACTTGACACACATTGAAGGAGAGAGAAAGTAGGGACTAAGAAATTTGAGGACAAAGGAGAAGACTAATGAAGTAAATAGGATTTTCTTGTATTGGACTTCTTGTTGCTACAACTCTCACACCTCTAACAACTCTCACATCTCATCCATATTTATAGGGTTTTGGATGATATGAAAACAACAAAGCATTAATGCATGAATTCATGAAGAGGTACATGAATCTATGAAGAGGTGCTTGGGGTAAAATTGAATTTGGCTTCTTGTAGAAGAGAAGAGACATTCAACTTGTAATTTGCTTCTTGGGATTTGGTTTAATCCAACAATGCCTCCCGTAAACCAAATGTGCTTCTTACTCCTAGAGCTTCAAGATTCTTTGAAAATGTAGATCTTCCAAGCGGCTTTGTAAAAATATCAGCAAGTTGTTCATTGGTAGGACAATGCTCTAGGTAGATTTCACCTTCATTAACAAGTTCTCTTAGGAAATGAAATCGCAGACGAATGTGCTTCGTTCTTCCATGCAATACTGGATCCTTTGATACAGAAATTGTAGAACGGTTATCACAATATAATATTGTTGGATCATGTTGCTTGCATTTGAGACTTTCAAGAATTCCCCGTAACCATAAAGTTTGACACCCTGCTGAAGAAGCTGCTATGTATTCAGCTTCGGTAGTTGAGAGTGCTACAATTGGTTGCTTCTTTGAACACCAAGAGATCGCTCCACTGCCAAGGTTGAAAATATAACCAGAAGTACTTAGAGAATCATCAATACTTCCTCCAAGATCACTATCTGTATAGCCAACAAGTTTGATAGGAACATGTGATTTATAGAAGATGCCATAATTAATAGTTCCTTTAACATATCGAAGAACCCTTTTTGCCGCTTCCCAATGATTTGAATAAGGTTTCTCCATAAACCTGCTAATCAAACTTACTGTATACATAATGTCGGGTCTAGTGGCAGTGAGATACATCAAGTTCCCAACTAGGCTTCGAAATATAGTTGGATTCACCATCTTTCCTTCACCAATCTTACTTAGCTTCAAACCCATGATGCACGGAGTTGATACTAGATTTGCATTTTCCATCTTGAACCTCTTAAGAATTTGAGCTGCATAGTGTTCTTGAGAGATAAAAATTCCTTCTCCTGATTGTTGGACATTAATGCCCAGAAAAAGATGCAGCTCACCCAAATCTGTCATTTCAAACTCACTCATCATAGAGTTCTTAAAATCTGTCAATATCCTTAGATTATTTCCAGTAAAAATAAGGTCATCCACATAGAGACTCACAAGCATAATATCACCTTCAAAGTTTTTGATATAAAGTGTATGCTCAAAAGGACATCTTTCAAAACCATATTTGATAAAATAATCATTAATTCGACCATACCATGCACGAGGCGATTGCTTCAACCCATATAATGCCTTCTGAGCCTATATACTTTATCTTCTTTTCCTCTTATCACAAAACCTTGTGGTTGTTCAGATAAATTTCCTATATACTTTTGCAATAATTTCGAAAATTGTTGGTGGAACAATAAAAATATATTTGCAAATTGCAAGTGAAAAAAATATATCGGCACATACCTGTGTCTGCTTTTGTATCAACCGATCAGTCAGCTGATCAAGCCTCTTCTTAAGTTCAATCTCAACGTCACTCGGATGCATGACATCTCCTTGCATCATATCCAGATTCCCTTCCAACATCTTTGCCTTCATACAATTCAAAAAACATGTGTGTGTATAAAGGGAGAAAATTTTCCAAACAGAAAATGTGAGATTGAGAACTATAGGCATTTCACATCTTATTTATTCATTAGAGCATATAGCATCTCATTTATTCATTAGAGCAAAAAGAAAATGGGATCCTGGACTGATAACAGAAAAATCCACAAGAAACCGTTGTTTTCTCTCTCAAGCAAATATTCATAAAGAAAAAAAAACTGAATATTCTTGAGTGTTTTATAGTGATAATGGTCAAGAAGGGCACATGATATATGGTTACAAGTGATATGATTTTAAGTATCAGCTAAGGGAAATTCTGGTGGTTTCTCAGTCAAATGACCTTAATTTGCTGAATAAAATTGCAGACAAAGGTATAAAATATTTTCTGCTATAGACCATCAACAACAACATTCTGACAATCAGTTAGCTCATAATTAATAACTTCAATAGAAAACAGAAAATTGCTAAAAAATTTCCATACTCAACTTCTTGCAAACTGATGTAAAAATTCGGAAACAATAAGATACATTCAGCTAGAAATCAGAACATACTCCTCTTTCCAGGGTTATTTGAGCTGTTGCTAGAGATGTGGCTAACTCAGCATTTACAGTTTGCAAGAATGATTTTAACTTTAGCAAAGGTGAATTTTGAATAGAAACCCATTAATAAATCTTCAAAAGTTATGATACTATTAAGAGAGAGATAGATGGAGTGAGGGTTTGATAATTTGGCGTGGTAGATCAAGAGATGCAGATACTCAAAGAAACTAAAACACCTCAAGCTCAGCCAACCAAGCAATTGCCTCCATCATTGTGCTGTTATGCTTCTGCTTCTCTCTTTCCACAGCTTCCATAATTTGAATCATACTCGTCTGCAATTCTGAGGCCTATAACAGAAATAAAAACCAGAAATATGTTTTTAAAAAAGTACAGACAGATTCTGAAGGAATGATTTTTCCTATTTCTTTCAATCAAGCTGAGGCTAAGAGCTATCTGGTATAACATTTATTAATTTCAGAAATTGTTACATCAAATTGGTAAGGCTGATTGGACCAATCTTCTACATTCTAGACACTACACATATTACTGTCTGATTCAAAGCGCTCTAAAATCACATGTCACTAAGATACACGATTAGAAATTGGAATAAGAGTCAGACCAGGAAAGCATGAGTGGAGGACAGGCATAAGTGCCTCATTAAACTCATCCATTGCCAGCACTACCAAGTTTCTATTTTTTTTTCTGGAGGAAAATAGAAATGTAGATAAATTCACCTTAGGGTCTGATGACTTGGGACCTTCAATTCCCTTTCTGTTCCCTTCCTTCTAAACGCACGCAGTCATGTACAAGTAATTACTAGCATTAGATTGATGAATTATTAAAAAAAAATGCTACATATGTGTGTTAAGGGAGAAAGAGATCAGTTCACCTTAACGAGTTGTGCTTTGCCTTCCTTTACTGGGGGATTTCTTTTAACGTTGCTAAACTCCATGGCTTGCTCCGAGGAGTTCTTAGAACCACTACTTGCAGAAGAGGTCAAGCTTATTACTACTCCCGTACAAGTCACAGCATGCAATCACCCAAGAATAAAATAAGAGCAACAAAACCGGATGAAGCTAAGAGCATCCAGATCCCTCGAGTGGTGAGAAAACGGTGGAGAAAACGGTGGAGAAAACAGTGGTGAGAAAGAGGCTAACCTTGAGTGCGGCAGTGGAAGGAGACGCCGACCGGCTGTGGAAATCGAGTGGGATAGCTAGGGTCAAGCGGCGGTGGGAAAAGGCGAGAGGTGGGAGCGGCGGTGGGAAGGAGATTAGCAGGGTCGCGCGAGAGGATATTTGGGGAAAAGGCGAGCGCGAGGAAAAGGCGAGAGGTGGGAGCGGCGGTGGGAGCGGCGGTGGGAGCAGCTAGGGTCGAGCGGCGGGGGAAAACGCGAGAGGTGGGAGCGGCGGTGGGAAGGAGATTAGGAGGGTCGCGAGAGGAAATTTGGGGAAAAGGCGAGCGCGAGGAAATTAACTGGGAGGGGGAAAAGTTAATCTAAGCGGGATCGGGAAAGAAATTGGGATGGAAAAAAAAATTACAGTATTTTTTTTTTAAAAAAAAAACTAATAAAATTTTGACAGCGTACTATACACGCGGTTACAATTTATAAATTTTTAATAACGGACATTGTGCGCTATCAATATAAATTTTTAACAGCACACATTGTGTGCTGTCAAAAATACTTTTTAACAGCGCACAATATGCGCTGTCAAAAATAATTTTAACGGCGCACAATGTGCGCTGTTAAAAGTATCTTTAACAGCGTATTATTGTTGTACGCTGCGGTTGATAAAAATATGATATTATCCGCAGCGCATTTTATTGGGCGCGCCGTTAAAGCAACTATTAACGGCGCGCCTATGATGTGCGCTGCGGATGACGCGCTGCGGAAAGTCATTTTTGTT
>NW_027430969.1:0-1190 GCF_044706935.1 Curcuma longa | reverse complement strand
TTGTGTTGGGATGTATACCAGAATCCTAGCTGTGTAAATAAACATTCTGAAATAAGAATCACATTTGGTCAATATTTTACAAGTGTCTATTTAATCTATATTGTATATAAACATGGTGTGCGGAGTCACACACAGAAGACCATGTTATCAGTTCCTTATAGGTTATAAACAGTGTTCACAACCAAGATGGATTGGACAAACCATTGGAGTGGTTGTTGTGTAATTCGGTCTTAGTCTGTCTTGACTATAGAATTACACTAGTACACTAAGTGTGTATTGAACAGGACCATCTGAGGATTGTTCGATTTATACTGACTATATAATCGAACTAAACCTCTGTTACTATAGATGTACATGCTCTTAATCCCGATATAATAACAAACACATGTACTTAGTATGTACTTCTTTAATTCATCAAAGGGTGAGATTTAGATCGATAGATCAATAGGCCCGATGAGTTGGAAAGTATTATTATGTACATGGTGTGTTGTTAATTATAGAAGGAATCTGTGTCCTATAATCTAGGTTGATGATGTCCCCTTGAGGAGCTCATAAGGATTATCATGTAAACCCTGCAGGTGAACCTTGTCCGCATGATAATAAGGTTGAGTGGTCCTACTCTTGGATTAGATGTCGAATAAATACGAGTTGTCAGTAACTCATTTAATTGACGGACATACGATATCTTAAACACAGGGAGACTAATGTACTTGTAGTAAGAAGGAGCCCATATTATAATATGGGATTGGTGCGGTAGTGCAATAATAACTCTCTAGTGGAATGAGTTATTATTGATGGACTAAGGTTGTGTGTTCGGGGCGAACACGGGAAGCCTTAGCTCATCAGAAGGCCAAAACCAATTCCTCCTCTAGGTCCCTGTTGTAGCCTCTGGGAATCCTCAAGTCCACCTTGGATGAATTCGTGAAGAAACTAGTCTTTCAAACCAATACAAAGGAGTGTAATCGATCAGGTGATCGATTACACACCTTGGTAATCGATCACCTGATCGATTACCAGAAGTTTCTCATACGAAGGCAGGTAATCGATCAGGTAATCATTACCAGCCTCGTAATCGATCACTTGATCGATTACAGTGTTAATGGGAAAAAGTTACAGAGTTTAATCGATTGTAGATTGATTAAAAGCGCGGGTTCGATTTGGTAACTTCCGAAATCTTACCAAAATTCTCC
>NW_027430968.1:0-15721 GCF_044706935.1 Curcuma longa | reverse complement strand
TGACTTGATTCCATGTAAATAATTATTTAAATTAGAAATTTATTTACTTATGTAGATTTGATGAACATGTATATAATCTTATTATTGTAATCAATAATATTCAAGTTATTCTAAAAACCTCCTAGTATGAACTATTTAATTTGCTTTTATATATGTTGTTGATTAAATTAGTGCGTGGTCAATGAATCATAAAATGTTGAATGATCCTTGGTCATTAGTGGATAATAAATTCCCTTTAATAAATATACCATTTTGAAGATCAAGTTTCGTGTTATGGTGCAACGCATCAGTCACTAAGATGTATAGTAAGGAGATGATAGGTTTTCTTAGTACAAACTCAACTTTATAAAAATCCTATTAACAACAAGAGATTTGCAAGATACAACCAACAATTTTATCCAAGTAACCCATTTGTCATGGAAATTAAGAAGCTTCAGAACATGAATTAGGTGTTCAATTAACAATTGAATGTTTTATCATAATGAAGTTTTAATATGATAAACTCCTCGCCAGTACGTAGTATCCTACTAGTTTTAACAGCTCAAAAAGACATGAAAACTCCTTCAACACAAAATGTTCTATAAATGCTAATTGTCAAGTACTTAATTACTGAATAGTTGATTAGTAAGAGTCTTATGTTTTGTGGCAAGATTGATTTATCATAATGAAGTTTTAATATGATAAACTCCTCATTAATAGTATTCTACCAGTTTTAACAGCTCAAAAAGACATGAAAACTCCTTCAGCACAAAACATTCTATAAATGCTAATTGTCAAGTACTTAATTACTGAATAGTTGATTAGTAAGTGCCTTATGTTTTGTGGCAAGATTGATTTATCATAATGAAGTTTTAATATGACAAACTCCTTGTCAATAGTATTCTACTAGCTTTAGTAGCTCAAAAAGACATGAAAACTCCTTCAGCACAAAATGTTCTATAAATGCTAACTGTCAAGTACTTAATTATTGAATAGTTGATTAGTAAGTGCCTTATGTTTTGTGGCAAGATTGACAATCAAATTCTCTAAGGCAATATGAGCACAATTTAATTTATGTTCCATATGAACAATTGAAATGCATCCAATAGGTTTGTTTAAAAATAAATATTGAGAATCTTTTATACTCATTTACAACACTATGATTTCCAGCTCAATTGAAAGGGTGAGGATGTGAAGGGGAACACAAGTAATGGAGGAAGAGATTGAGAAAGAGAGGTATGGTGATAGTAGAAATTGTCAAAAATAACATTGAGGTAGATGGTAGAGGAGTTTAAAATTAATAATTCATTCAAATGTTTTACAAATCTTGTTGATTAAGAAAAAAAATAGTGACTAAGGTCAATTTTATAAATTTGTTATATCTTCCCAACAAAAGTGCAAATTTTATTAAGCAAGTTACATAAGATATCACTGCATATCAATTATAACTTTTCCATACATCATCCAAATATGAGTTTACTTTATTCAAACATTGATAGGGTATTGGGCATCCTCACACTATAATGGTTGTCTCTAACAATTTTCAACATGCTCTTCCCACTGTGATTTATTGAAGAAGTCACTCTATATAGGAATTGGTTCAACTAGCACCAAAGAGATATTATCTTTCATTTTATTATCAGAATGGGTGTACTCATCGGTGTACCTATATATGTCTTCCATTGATATCGACAAGTTGAGTATTGTTTCAATTATAGGTCGAGCTACTGGGGTTGGATTGAGACGTTCCTTATTTAGATCCTTCCATGCTTTCTCCACTATCTCTCGTAGCTTCTCACATGCAACTTTTGCATCTGTGTCATGCTCTTTCATGTAACTTTCCACTGTAGAGGCACTATGGTCTCTCTCTTGCTCCGTCTGTAAATTTTTTAATTGGAATTGTCAAACATTGTTGCTAAACTATTGTACCAATGGAAGTGACAAATGATTACCTCATGTGATCTTATATCATTGAGGAGTCTACCAATTATGGAGCAAGCTTCCACGAGCTTGGGAAAACTAGAATACCACTTGAATACCTCTTTTGTTGCCACTTCTCCCATGCCCAAATACATGGAACAAATGATCAAAGAACTTCCGGCGGAGATCAATGAAACACGCAAGTGTTCATCAAGTGATGGCACATATTGCTCCACACCCCACTTAGATTCTTCAAAATATGCTATGGCTACAGTTGTAAACTATGTAAATCAAGAAAAAAATTAGTTAATAATTGTTAGGATAATAGAAGTCAATATCTCTTTCCTATTAACATACTTCATTTTTAAGGTATTGCACACGATACGTCTCATTAAGTTCCAACTCTGCTTCAAATTCTTCAAAAGTCTTTAATAGCTTGAGGTAAAAATCTTTTATGTATTCGGGTAAAGAATCAACAGCTTGATGATTCCACCTAAATGTAAGAAAATATGAGCAAATAGGTGATCATGATATTGGTAAAAGAATGAATATGAGAATTTATCATTTTAACTTGAATTTGTTTTACAACATTTTAGTCCTATCATGTATAACTGTACAACAACAATATTAAATGAAACACAAAACTATTAAAATTTGGATATACTAAAATTAAACCTTTTGATTGCTTCAGTTAATAGTTTGCGCTCTTCCAATGTGCTATAATTATCATAGATATCATCCATAACTGATACAAGACAAAATGCTTTGGTGCACATCACTCGTGCACGAGAATATTGAGGCTCATAATATATACCATGAACCCAATAATAACTTTCCACAATTCGATCACGAGCAAACTTTAGTGATTTAGCAAGCGCTAAATCATTCCACCATCTTTAAACATGTCATCCATCAAAAATATACATAGAGAAACAAAACAATTAGTTTATACCCCAAATGTAAATAAAACATAAATTACTTATAATTAGAAAATAAAACTAACCAATTAAGGTAATGTATAAAAATCATGTGAGATATCTAACATTAATCAAACTTGTGCAATGCTATAGTCAATAAAATTCATGTAAATAATTTTTAAGTGCTATGATATTTTTTATAACTATAAAGCAATAATTTTGAAATTCCTATCAATTCTCTTATTAGATTTATATATTGATATTAAATGTGAGGATTATGTTGTCTATATTTGTTCACATATATTAGAAAAATATTTCTATAAAAAGATGAGTTAAATTTACTTACATCGAAACTTTCTTCAGTTCCTCTTGATAAAGAGATTGCAATATATTGAAATCCAATTTTGCAAGTTCCAATATGACACCATCTCGCGTTGCATCCTTTTGATAAATAGGTATATATATTCTCGCCAAGAGACTTTTAATTCTTCGACATAGTGGTACCTCAAGGGAAAGAGATACATGTGTCTCTAAAGGTTGTTCAAGTTCACTCAATAAGGATACTAGTTGAGACTTTGAAAAATAATTGGCTTCATCAAGTATAGTCTCTCCATGTGTTGCAAGATAAGACGCATTATATAGGCTTAGCAGTCCCTTTGCATCTCCATTCAAGGTAGATATAAAGCTTCCATTGTCATCTTTGAACTTGTTAAAACTCTCTACAAAAGTGGGTAAACAATTAATAGTAAGTGTTCATAAAAATAATTAGTTAATAATATTATTTTATATCAAACTGTTTAACTAGTTTTATTCTCTTTGCCTTTTTAATAATAACAATAAAACAGGTTTACATGACAAATTTTAAATCTTAAAACTTGGCAATGATTTAGATTTTTACCAATATTGTAATTTGGCACAACTTGTTTTAACATCCTTTTATTAGGAAACATGTAAAATGCTCAATTAGGCATATATATTAATTCTTTATTAGTCTAAAACTAAAAATGGAATTTTTGGCAAATGATGAAAATATTGATTGCTTATCTTGTCATATAAAGAAAGACATATCTATCTCGAATTTCAATTTTAATATATATATTGTTTTATATATAAGAACATATGTATATATAATCTAATAATTTTAACTTATTTCTATTGTTACCTGCAGAAACATTATATCCATGTTGCCTAAGCAATCGAAATCTAAGAGAAGTTTCATAGAGCCCATAATTGGTATCATCAACCTCAAAGATCAATCTTAATGCGCCATCTATTTCATCCTCAAAATGATAGTCCAGTCTAAGAAGTTGAATTGAATCAATCAAATTCATAAGTTGCGGTATGCCACTAGTGTCCTTGAACATTGTCTTTACATGCACCTTTAATTCTTCTACACTCTTTATCATCCTTTGAAGGGACTTCTGCATCATCAAAATTAATTATTAGATATACATATATCCAACAATATATATATATTTTATTTAATCACCGCATATTCATATTGTCATTCGTATGTTGCAAATAAGATCTACTTCAAATTAATTTTAAGAAATTTTCGAGGAACATTAATTGAATAAGTGTGAGAAGATCAATACCTGTGTTTGTGAGTGAAAGGAGCCTCGGATGAAAAAATCACCCCAAACACTTGGATGATATTGTGTAGACTTACGAACTATGATCACTTCATCATCACCAATAAAATTTAGTGATTGCTTCTCCATCTTAATGGTGCATGAGTTGTGATCTTTAGCTACCCTTCTCTTGATATTTATAGGCTCACTTTAAAAAAAAAAAATTAGTGATTTGTGATCTTAATTATGAGCTACTAATCAAATTTAGTGATTTAATCAAAGCTATGGACTCTTTCTCCATGTTAATAACGTGTTGTGCTCGTGAGTCATGCTAAGGAAACTGAACCTATCATCTTAATAATTATTTAGATTTTTTGGGATTTTATCAAATCACACCCTTCCTTTTATTTATTTAGTTTTTAACAAATCATTTCGTTAATCATAAAGTTTTCCTAATTCACCATTAATTTTAAGTTTCTCAATCCAAGTCGATTTATCTAATTGATAAGAGTCAATTTATTCATTAAATACCATTGACATTAACTGATGGAGATATTGTCTGACATATTAAAAATTTATTAAATTTAAATTATATAGAAATTAAATGCAATCTTAATATGTACAAAGGACTTAGTTAATAATCTCAAACTATCAAATAAAAAATAATAGATTACTTGATATGATTGAATTATCTTGTATAACCGAACTGAGTTACAGAGTGTGGAGTTGTAGCGTTAGCTAAATTATTTAGTGTCGAGTCCATCAAATTGCAGTCGAGTACCAAGTTAGTCGTCGAATAAAATTCTTATCAATATAGTAAATAAATAAATAAATTTATAGACAAATCAAACTTAATAAATTAAAATTGAATTAAGTTTTTCATAAAAAAGAAATTAAATTAAGATTGAATAATTATTGTAACAATTTAATTTATTTTAAATTTGATTTAATTTAATTCAATTATCTTATTAAGTAAATTTAAATATCATAAATTTTAATTATATTTGGCTAAGTTATGACATGATTTTTCAAAGTCATGCATGGCACATGATGCGCAACGTATCTAAATTGATAAGAGTCAATTTATTTATTAAATACGTACCATTGACATTAACTGATGGAGATATTGTCGGACATATTAAAATTTTATTAAATTTAAATTATATAGAAATTAAATACAATCTTAATATGTACAAAGGACTTAGATAATAATCTCAAACTATCAAGTAAAAAATAATAGATTGCTTGAGATAATTGAATTATCTTATATAACCGAACTGAGTTACTGAGTGTCGAGTTGTAAGGTTAGCTAAATTATTTAGTGTTGAGTCCATCGAGTTGTCGAGTGCCAAGTTAATCGAATAAAATTCTTATTAACATATTAAATAAATAAATAAATATATATTATCAAATTTAATAACTAATCAAAAAATTGAAATATAAAAATTTTAAATAATTAAATAAACTTAAATCAAGAATTTAATAACATTTTAAACAAATCAAGCTAAAATTAAATTTGAATTGAGTTCAAGTTTATAAAAAAAATTAAAGTTGAATAATTATTTCAACGATTTAATTCATTTTAGATTCAACTTAATTTAATTCCATTATCTTATTAATTAAATTTAAATATATAAAATTTAATTAGATTTGACTAAGTTATGGCATAAGTTTTCAAATTACATGATGCACTTTATATCTAATTAATTGATAAAAGTGTATTTGGTTCAAGTTATCATATATAACTTTAGTTATGTGATTACTAGGTAATCATGTAACCAAGATTATGAGATATAAAATATAACATAATATTGTTTGATTCAACTTATTTATTTGGAGGAAAAAAAACATAAACAGTTTAACATTTACTATATTATTCTTAATTCAATTTATTTTTAAATTAAATTAAATTAATAATATTAATATTAATAATATTAATAATCATAACAAATTGAGAATATATAAAAATAAATATAATTTGTTTATAATTTTTAAATTTAAAATAAATTTATACATTTTTAATAAAATAATTCATTAAAATAATTATTTTAATAAAATAATTCATTAAATAACTAAATATAATTTATTAATTTTATTTTTGAAAATTAAAAATAAATTTATATATATATTAATAAAATAATTTGTTAAATTAATAAATATAATTTGTTAATTTTATTTTAATAAAATAATTTATTAAAATAATAATTTTAATAAACAATTTATTAAATTAATAAATATAATTCCTTAATTTTATTTTTTAAAATAAAAATAAATTTATATATATTAATAAAATAATTTTCTAAATTAATAAATATAATTTGTTAATTTTATTTTAATAAAATAATTTGTTAAAATACTTATTTTAATATAATAATTTATCAAATTAATAAATATAATTCCATAATTTTATTTTTTAAATTTAAAATAAATATATATATATATTTTAATAAAATAGTTCATTAAAATAATTATTTAAATTAATAAATATAATTTTTGATTTTATTTTTTAAAATTTAAAATAAATTACCTCTTTTAAATTTATAAATATTTAAATTAAAATTTATTAAATTAATTAATGAGTTTTCAATTAGCTTTCTTGCTACATTTTAATTAACTCAAATTTAAAATTAGAGGATAATTATGAAAAAAAATTTCATTAACCTCCGGAATCACAGAAATCTTAGGGTGCTAAGATAATCATATTTTTGAGTTATAACACATTTGCTGATGTGACAGTGATGCTATATTATTTGAAAATAGATCATAACCTGAACCAAACAAGATTATCGTTGGTAACCTTGAACAAATAACCAAGATTATCAATAATAACCCTCAATCAAGTGACTCCTAAATACCATTCACATTAACCGATGGAGATATTGTGGGATATATTAAAAATTTATTAAATTTAAATTATATAAAAATTAAATGCAATACGAGGACTTAGTTGATAATCTCAAACTATTAAATAAAAAAATAATGGATTGCTTGAGATGATTGAGTTATCTTGTATAATCAAACTAAGTTGTTGAGTGTCGAATTATAGATTTAATCGAATTGTCTAGTACCGAGTTCGTCGAGATGTCGAGTGCCAAGTTAGTTGAGTTGTTGAGTAATTGAGCTCTCGAGTGCCAAGTCGACCAAGTTGTCAAGTCACAGAGTTGCCAAGTCAGTCGAGTCACCAAGTCGACAGGTGTTGAGTCAACCAAGTCGACAAGTGTTGAGTCGACCAAGTTGTCGAGTGCTAAGTCAACCAAGTTGTCAAGTGTCACGTCAGTCGAGTTATCAAGTGTCGAGCTACCGAGTCAATAGAGTGTAGAGTTGTTAAGCTGATTGAGCGTTGAGTTAGTCAAGCTACAGAGTGGGAGGGCAAGACTGAGTTAGAATTGAGATGTCGAGGTCTGCGTTTGACATAATTTTATTAAAATAGATTCGTCTCCTTTCGACTGTGCTTTAAGGTTACATTAAATGTCTAGTCCTAGGATACACAACATATTAATAATTATTTAGATTTTTTGGGATTGTATCAAATCACGCCCTTCCTTTTATTTATTTAGTTTTTAACAAATCATTTCGTTAATCATAAAGTTTTCCTAATTCACCCTTAATTTTAAGTTTCCTCAAAATACAAATCGATCCAAGTCGATTTGCAAATTATCATATAAATCAATATTCTGAATTCCTTTAAATTAGGATGATCACAAAGGGATTTCTCACGCATTAGATAGATTTTACCAACTAAACAAAACACATTCATTTTTACAGTGATTGTCATTTTTGATTTTTCGCTACATTGACGAACTTAATACAAACTTTGATATTCTATTATTTGTTCTGTTGGAGCCGTGGAGACCATCTAAGAACATTGGATGGAACTACTGATCAATAAATTTTTATAGTTGATTTTAAAAATTAACTCGGAGCATGTGATTCAAATATATGAGAGAAGGATTTGGATTTGCTAGGATTGTACTTGAACCGAATGTTCGTGAATAAATTTGATATTCGACTTAATAAGAGTTTATGTATGTTCTTCGTTAAATACACATAAGATCAATTAAATGAACAAACTTAAATAACTCATTAAACTAAATGAATAAACTTGTAAATTAAACAAACAAACTTGAACCTATATGTTCAGTTTATTAATCGTAAATAATATTCATGAATAATATTAGTAAATAACATTCATGAATCATATTTATGATTTATAAAACTCTTATCAACCTATTTAATTAATTAATTAAATTTATATTATCAAATTTAATAAATAATAAAATAAATTTAAAAAGTAAAAATTTTAAATAATTAAATAAACTTGAATTGATATTAAAAAAAATAAGCCTTTAGGGACAAATTTTGCAATGAATTGAAAAATAATAATTCGTCGTAAAAAATTTTGTGATGAATTTTAGGACGAAAAATTCTCGTTGCTATAAAATCATCGTCAATTTTTGTGATGAAAATTTAAAATTTCATCACAATATTTAGCGATGAAAACCATTTTTTGTCGCCAAATTCATCGCTGATTGGCGATGAAATAGTAAGTTACGATAGATTTGTGACGAAAATAAATTCGTCACAAAATTCATCATAAAATTTGAATTTTTTGTTACCTAACCTGCTCATTTGCAGAGTATCCCGTAGATATAAATTAACGATCTGATCGAATCGATTCAAATTATACATATAACATGTTTATACAAACATACCAAACCAATAATAATGCCACCACATCCATTCAATACAAATATCAAATCATATCATAACACAATCTATTCATACAACATTCATCACACACATTAAGTTTTAAAATAAATCTATAGCAACAACATGATACAAAATCAAAATCAACATCATATAAAATCCAAATGACACAAGTAATATAAAGAAGTCTCAAGACGAGAAAAAGATATAAGAAAATTAGTCGTGGTCTTTTTACTTTGAAGATTATGCTTCCTTCTCCTTCCATATTTTTTCTCATCTTGTATAAAAAAAGTATCAAGCTTAAAAACGAAAATTAAAACCTATAAACTAAATATGTAAAGACTTACCACTTCTTCTATTAGGCCTCACTAATCCTATTAAAAAAAAAAGAAATTAACAGTATTAATAAAAAAATATAAATGAATAACTTAAAATTTAATAAAATGATAAATATTAATAATATTGATTCTAAAAAAAATTTCATACATAAAAAAATTCATGAAGAACCACCACCATCATCGTCGTCATCGTCATCATCATCACAAGGAGCGAAATTTAACTGAAGATGTTGTATGATCAGGTTTTATTATCGAAATTATTATCGAAGCAATTCGCTAATTTCCTGATCTCTTTGCCTCATTTCTTGATCTCTTTGTATTAATAAACCTTTCAAATGGCTAACCTCTTTAGTCAAATTATGGATATGTGTCGTTACGGCTGGAGAGGTGGTAGAAGATGTATCAACAACTCTATGGGTTCTGTTCAAATAACTCATACCTAATATTTTTCCACCACCTTTGGATCCCCTACTGGCCTCCAGCTATAAACTCAGATCATTCCCAACAAAGGCTCAGATCCATCATTTTCATCACTAGCACTTGAATTTCGCTGTGCTAGCTTGAGCTTATCATATTTTTCCTATATTATCATAAGAAATATTAAATATGTTGTAATATTTGAGAAACACATATAATGATATTTAGATACGCATCTAAACCTTAATTGCTTTAGCTCTGTCCCCGCTCCAAGTCTTGTTTTTTTTTTTTTTTGAAATGTGCGAGTAAAAGTATCTATAAAAAATGGCTCTTGTCCCATTTCCTTGGCCTAAAAAATCATAATTATAAATAATAAAATAAGTTAAAATAAATTAAAATTGAAGTGGTTGAAAAAATTATCAATCTACGCGTATGCTCATTGTTATTGATTGAGCCGCCTGCATATGTCATAGATAAGTTTCCAGAATTATAAGCTTAAATAAATAAAAAATTAATTAAATAAATAAATTTATATTATTAAATTTAATAATCAATCAAATAAATTTAAAATATAAAAATTTTAAATAATCAAATAAATTAAATAAACTTGAATTGAGATCGATAATATCTAAATAAATCAAATTCAAGTTAAATTCGATAAAACTCAAGTTCATAAAATTGAATAATTATTTGAACGACTTAAAAATTTAAGTAGATTTAGCTAATTTACGGAATGATTGTTTCAAAGTCATGGCACATGAAGCAATGCACTTCAAAAGTGACTTGGTTAAAACGATCTCTACACGGCATCCATTGTATCTAATTGATAAGAGTCAATTTATTCATTAAATACCATTGACATTAATTGATGGAGAAATTGTCGAACATATTAAAAATTTATTAAATTTAAATTATATAAAAATTAAATGCAATCTTAATATGTACAAAGGACTTAGTTGATAATCTTAAACTATTAAGTATGAAATAATGGATTACTTAAGATGATTGATTTGTCTTGTATGACCGAAGTGAACTGCTGAGTGTCGAGTTGGAAAGTTGGCCAAACTGTCTAGTGCCAAGTCCTTCGAACTGTCAAGTGCTAAGTTGATCGAGTCACCGAAATGTCGAGTGCCGAGTCGGCCAAGTTGTCAAGTCAGCTGAATTGCCAAGTCAGTCGAGTTGCTAAGTCATAAGTCGGCTGAGCTGCCAAGTGCCAAATCAACCAAGTTGTCAAGTGCCAAGTTAGTCGAGCTATCAAGTATCGAGCTACCGAGTCGACAGAGTGCAAAGCTATCGAGTCGACCAAGTGTTGAGTTGGTCGAGTGTCGAATCATCGAGTTGTCGAGTCAGTTGAGTCATCAAGTCGGTCGAGTTACTGAGTATTGAGTCAACCGAGTTGTCAAGTGTTGAGTCGACCATGTTATCAAGTGTCAAGTCAATCAAGTTATCAAGTGTGGAGCTATCGAGTTGGCAGAGAGTAGAATTGTCGAATTGACCGAGTGTTGAGTTGGTCAAGTTGTTGAGTGGGAGGACAAGACTGAGTGAGAATTGAGATGTCGAGGTCTACGTTTAACGTAGTTTTATTAAAACATATTCATCCACTTCCAACTATACTTTGATGTTACATTGAATGTCTATTTTCTAGGATACACAATCAAACACTGATTGTTCATGGCGAACCAAATGAGTACCTAAATACTATGACCAAAAGAGTTGTCGAGCAGAGTGCATGGTAAAGAGAATGAACGAGAGGAATGAAGGTGGAAGGATTTCTTTTTTACTTATGCATTCACTCTTTTGCTCAAAGTCATGACTTCCTTACATAGGAGTACTAAACCTTAGTAGCATTAAACGGCCGAATAAAAGTCTTTAAAATATATTAATATTTTGAATTTTTGAAGAGTGTAGGTCTTTCAACTAGTTTTGGATAGATCTAGAGAATTCTAAATCACTTTAAATCAATATCAGTATACCATTAGAAGTCTCCTTAATATATTCATTGTAGCGAAAGGTGATTACACTCATCACCCCAGGAGCCTCTCAGAGTTCGTCACCAAGTTATGTGAACGAGGTAAATCATGGGGTTAGCTTATAGCCGACCGCCAAGTGGCTAAGATTGGGAGGGATTTTTTTCCGAGGGCATTGCACGTGTCGGGAATTGATCCCTTACTCCATTGTAACAAGTTTACCATCCTCTAGCTGACTAGGCACCCGGATTCCTTTCTTAATGTATTCATGCTCTCTTACTTGAATTTGATAGTATAGTTTTATAATGATGAATTTTTATACTTGATAAAAATTATTATAAATTCATTATAATGCTGAGTACAATGATACAATTATTAATCAACACCAATAATAACTAGTTATGCCTTCTATGATTATAAAAATTTTAAAATTTTAAATGGGGTAAGTCTTTCAATCAAATTTATTTGAAACAACAGACGAATCTAACACATGTAGAATCATTTTAAATTAAAATTAATATAGTTTTAAAAATCTACTTAATATATTTATATCATCGCACTAATATTTGTTAAGAGTCATGAACATATGTGAAAACTTATAAAGACCACATGCACGTTATGTAATTATTTCGTGGAAACAGAAATATGTTATCTATTTTTAGAATTATTAAACGAAATGATTAATACTGACATCGTTGCTTTTTTATCATAACTACTAATTATTAGGATATATCTTTTGTTCAATGTTGTACACATATAAATAATATTATATTTCATAAATCGGATTGTACTAAGAAAATGGCATAAATATGACTGATTGAATGACATATTTATAACTAAACTCTTTGTTTGTATGACCAACTTTAATATATTGTGAGAAATTTTTTAAAGCGTATTAAATTGTTTAGATTATTTCATAAAATATTTTCAGATGTAAAATATCAACGGGCCAACTTTCTTAATTCCTTTATCAATTTTTTTTTAATTTAAGGAAATAAAATAAAAATAACTTCCACATTTTGTTTTGAAAATATTTTTCAAAAAAAACAATTTCTGATTCAAAATTGATTTTAAAAATTAACTTCGAGTATGTGAATTCAAAATGAATTGTGAAATTATGATGCAAGGATTTTAAAATCAATTTCCAAAGCCATGTTTTTCTTCTGCATTTAATGTTAAAAAAACGTGAAAAGTTAGTCGGTTAGAAGGATAATGTTCAAAAAAACGTGAAAAAGCCATGATTTCTAGCATTGTCCGCCGCCATGATTGAAATTCTATCCTTTAGCCACTGGTTCAGAAGCTTCAGAACATGAATCTTATCCAGAACAGTTGCAGAACAGTTTGTCATTTTGCCATTGTTTCGATATCCGTATGTATTTAGCCGTGATAATGATAATCATTTTATCCTTTAGAATTAAATTTTGACGATTTGATACGTATGCGATTCAATTCCACTTTGAAATAGGATGCATATTGTAGAATATATGATTGAAAAACTTAAGATTTTATAATTTTACATAGGTTTTATTTTTATATTATCACACAAAGAATGGCGATAAATTTAGATTTATCTCAGTCATTCTTGTATAGAAACTATTGAGTCGACTGTTGGGCGTAAAATTGAGTATAAAATATTTATGATTTGATTGAGACACTCAATAAATTTAATTGCTCTCAAGTCATAATCAATTAATGTGTCCAAAGTTGGGTGGTGCAAAAAGTTTTCAATTCGACTAAAGCATTTGATTAATTATATCAGTCTATTATTGTCAAGTCTCAATCAACTGATATTCATAAGGTCGTTCACAAAAAAATTTCAGCTCAACTATGACATTCATGAGATCATCAATCGATTGCGTTAGATGAAATTATGCACAGAAACTTTCTGACTCAATTGATGGACTCACTATAATGGATCAATCGACTGTCAATAGTGGTCAGTCGATTTATAGGGTTAGAGTTGGTCACAGAAGGGTTAATAGTCGACTGTCTCAATCGACTATCGTGTCCAAGGTCTAACACATAAGGTGAAACAATCGATTGATAGTCAAGGGCAATCGAATGATGACAATATCAATCAATTGATGTATGAAAAAGTCGACTACTTCTGTCAAAAAAATAATGACAAGTATGATGATATTTTTTTACCAGAGTCTTTATGAGGTGAGATACTCAAAACTATGATATACTTACTCAGTAGAGTACCTAGTGTTAGTGCAGAGAGCATCATAATCGAATTTAAGTTTTGATATTGGTAAAAGTTTAAAGTTAAACTATCTTGTGGGCTGATAAACTTAGTCAAATGTGCATAAGTTAATAGAAAAGTTCTAGTAGGTCAGGTGAATCAAATACTAGGCAAGTCTTGAAAAATCAAGAGGATCAGACATCAGACACGAAGTCCACACGAGTCGCCTGGACTTGATATTTGGCAGGACGAACTCAGTGGTCAGTGAGGACCAGACATCGAGTCAAGGGAAGACCTAGTGGGTCAAGAGATTTGACATCAAGCAGAGGAAGTCCAAACAAATCAGCAGGACTTGATGTTTGGCACAAGGTGAGTTAAGGTAAGCTTCTAGAGTATAGAGGTTCTTCTAAAAGAAGAACAAGTAAAGATGAGTCATTAGTATAAGGACAACCATAGGTGACGATCCAACTAAAGGTCATACTTGGATTCTGAAATCGAGATCAAAAAGTTGATTAATTGTCTAAACTATAAACTACATAATATTATATTTTGTACTGACTTTGTTTTGTAAAGTTTGAGCAACCGAATGAGTTAATTGATCGATCGAATGGTCCAGGCGATAGAACAGTCAGTTTAGTTGACCAGAAGCTAAAATGGCATAGTATGTGACTTAGTAGCAGAGATGTCCGGAGTGCTGATGTGGTGGTTGAAGTGGACAAGGATAAGTCTCAGAGTGCTGATGTGGTGAAGGATATATCTCAACGTCCTAACTTGGCGAAGGATAACCCTCGACGTGCTACGTGATGGTTTGCACGGTCAAGGATAAGGCATGCGAAGCTAATGTTGTCAAAGGATCGACATCAAGATGCTAACATGGAAGCAAGGGAATGGTGGAATGCAAGTTCAGTCGACTAAACCTATATACCGGTTGACTGATAGACCAGATCTGGATCTAGTTATCAAGGGGATTAGTAGATCGAATAACGGTTCCTATTGACCGATAGAATCCTATAAAAGAAGCTCGACCAGAAGACTTTTGACATCAACTCATAGGCTTTCAAGTCTTCTATTCATGCGAAAGCAATGTCTCTGCGCTGCTGTGCCCATCCGACAAAAACACTCTATTTTGAACCATCTTTATCGGTATTATGTTGCTTTCTATTTTAGTGCTTTCATTTATAAAAGAGGTGATCATCTTGCTACCACGCCCTTATACTTTGTAAGAGGTTTCTCCGGCTCTGAAGAGATCTTTGAAAAAGAGAAAAATAGTATTTGCCTACTCGTAGTAATCCACGACCAGATTACGGACCTTGGAGTAATAGTCAGTGGTTGTGAATCAAGTAAAAAGAAACATATCTTTTAGTGTGCTTTTGTGCTAATCTTTTCCGTTGCGTTTTTACTTTGAAATTATAAAGAGAAAAGAGTTTTTAAAATGAATGTTTTACAAGTGTTATTTACTCCCCCTCACTAAAACTCCCCCTCCCCTTTAGCACTTATTCAATCCTATAATTAGTATCAAAGCAGGGGCGCTCTGAATTAGTGCAACCACCATTCGAGCAAATTTTTGCTTCTTTTCTTTCTTTTCTTTTTCAATCGCACTACTTACCCAAAACCTTGGAATATTTTTTTGAGTTTTTGTTTTGCAAGATAAACAGTATCAAGAAGGCTACAGCATTGTTCGCCCTCCTCTATTTAATGATGATAATTTCATTTATTGGAA
>NW_027430967.1:0-2960 GCF_044706935.1 Curcuma longa | reverse complement strand
GACATATCATGTGCTCTGAGTGTCATGAGTAGATAAGGAGGATGTGTACGCTGTCATCCTTTGCTTGCCGGCGATAAGGAGGAGATGAAGCCGGAAGCCCTATTTATGTATGTTGTTGCTGTGTGAAAAACAAGGGAACATTCCTTGTTTCCAGCCATGTAGGAGAGGGAGAGAAAAAAACCCCGTATTGGTTTCTTTTTCCCAGAGCGAGCAATTTGTGAAATTGTTGCCAAAATGACCGTCAATTATTATTGGAAGTTTTGCCATCAGGATGTTGTTCATCCTCGATTATTTGACGACTATGTATAATCCTGTCTAAAGCTTGTGAAGCTTCCAGAGAATTGTTCCATCATTATCAGAAAAGATTTTTTGGTTGTTCGTCCTAAATTGACGGTCAATAGTTCACTACCGAAAGCTACATCGAGAATACGATTCTCGGTGATAGTTAGAAAGCCCCAGAACGATCATGACATACATTGTTGCGTGGTTTTCAAAATTAAGCTATTATCTCGATTCAATCGTCGTCGTCATCGACTTGTATCAAAGACGATGACACGACTCGTGGCTTCCGAAGAGGACCGCTCGATTGATACCAATGTCGATCATGACATATGAGAGCTTGGCATGGATCACCAATGGAGATGGAATTCCGATGAGGACCGCTCGATTGATACCAACTCTGCTCAACGTCATCATCCGCGAGGTACGCGTTTAGAATAATTTACTATTCTAAAAATCTTAATTTTTTGCCATGCCTTATACATGTTATTTCCTGCTTTGCTTGCGTGTGTTGTTTAATAATTAGTCTTAATTATTTATATATTTCCGTTGTTCACGTTTCTGAAAAGTGTAAACACGCGCATTGCACTAGGACGATCCCAACACTATTAGCAAATTCCTGGGGGCCGAAGACCATGGCTAAGCGGGAAGTCCAATAAGTCTGGAGACTTGTTGGCAAAACTTCTCCCGAGTAGGAGTGGGTAAGGGTGCGTTCCTAGTGTGGGAACAGTAGGCGTCAGACTAACCCAGGATTTGATAGAAATCTAAATTTAGACCCACAGGATAAGGTTTAGGTTGCTTTTCGTGTTTGAATGCTTGTCTTGCAGGAACCAAGAGTTGGAAGCAAGATGGAGAAAGCATAAGTGAAGCAAACAGAGGCAGTTGAACCAAGTTCGGGGTTAACTCAGGTCAAACCTGAGTCAATTGGATCCAAGCGATCTGATTGAATCCAGGCGACTGGACGGTCTAGGCGACCCGAATGTGGAATCCAGGCGACCCAATTGGGAAGACTCAGCCCGGATAAGATTGAGAGGATCGGATCGGATCAGATCATATCCAGTCGCCCAGATAAGGATTCTAGTCGATCTGAATGAGTTATAAAAGGAGGTGAACGTGAACAATAAGGAGATATCAAATACAAGCCATCCTCTTCAACTAGTGGTGATTCTGAATGCAAACAGGGCCAAACTCTTACAATCGGAGAAGATCCAGGATGAGTGCGCGACATTCAGGATTTCCAGATCGACAACCAAGTGTTTGTCTTAATTTCTTTAAGTCTTACTATTTTATTTATTGTTATTATTTATCTTGACTCTAAGACATGTTTCTCAGCCTCCAAACGAACATTCGGAAAGGAGACCACTAGTGGACGGGCGTCTCCCATACATAGACCTTGGATGTACTAACCCAAGAAGGGTTAGGAACCAAGTAAAAATTAACATGTCTTTGCTTGTGATCTAATTCCGCTGTTTAGTATCTTTGATAGAACGAATGAATGAACAAACGAACGAAAAAGCGACGACCGCGCTATTCACCCCCCCTCTAGTGCGCATCACGATCCTACACTTACTTGCTATGGATGCAAGGAAAAAGGGTACTTCAGATCTGAATGCCCTAATCAGAAGAAGGAGCGTAAGTCTAGGAAGAAAGCGCTCAAAGCAACTTTGGATGAATCTTCATCAGAGGAATCAGAAGAAGAACTAACCATAAGTTTCCTAGCTCTTCCAGCTCGAGAGGACCAAATTGGAACAGACAGCGAGTCAGATAGTGATTCAAGCTTTAAGCCATGGATCCACATCCGTTTCAAAAGGACCCACAACAAGCATAGATAGATTATATTCAATCATTTATAGCTTATTGAAAAGGCTTGCTAAGTCTAATGCTCAAGTTGAATCACTTCAAGAGGAGATATATCTTAAGGAGAAGTCAACTCCAGACCACCAACTGAAATTGTTCAAGTTGGGAACTCAAATCAAGTCAAACTTGAAGAAGAGAATTGAAAATTGAAACTTTAGATTGACGATCTGAAGATCTTGTGCCAAATTCACCTCGGGCTCTAAGTATCTTAACATGATCCTTGGAACTCAAAGGGTTGGATACACAGATTTAAGCTTGAACACAAAGCTAAGCACAAATAATACATGTCATTGCTAAATAGACCTAAGAAACCAAGAGTCCAAGCATGGTTTCCTAAGTCCAAATTGACCAATCCAGTTGGATTGAACCAATACTGGGTCCCCAAGGATCAAATACATTATTTAATCAGACCCAATAGGACCGATTGGCAAAAGGTAACTTTTCCCCAGTAGAGTAGGTGAGGACACGTTCTCAGAAAGGGGGCCATTAGGCGTCGACTGATTTAGGATTTCACTGGAAACTTTAAAGTTAAGACCAAACAGTTTGTCAAAACTGTTACTTTCCTATTATTCTTTGTTTCTATACTAACTTGTGATGAAGGAAAGGAGGGATTGGAACTTTATGTTCCAGGCGCCTTTATCTAGATCTAGGAGACCAGACAGTCCATGCACCCGAAAGGGATCCAAGCGCCAGGGTGTTAGTCGAACAGGTCAGCAAGGCGGATGAAGCGGCAGAGTACCAGTAGTCGGGACACCTTAGCCTCAAGATGTGCGGAGAGGCTCCAAGCGTCCGGATAAGGATATGGCATTGCAGAGTCAAAGTTG